>NC_092147.1:6963324-6978324 GCF_045791955.1 Oncorhynchus clarkii lewisi
AAGTAAAGTAGAAATACCCCAAAAATGGCTTAAGTAGTACTTTAAAGTACTTTTTACTTAATTACTTTACACCACTGCATGGGAGTCATGAATGAGGTCATAGGTCTCAAACTCCTGGCCCATGAGCTGCCTATTGGCACTCAGAGAACTCGTTTTGGAAACTGATGGCTTAACTAGAATGCCATAGCGTTTATGAATTGCTCATTTATTTATTTATTACCCCCCCTGCAAATCATCCCCAGAGAATGCGTTCCTAGTCAGTTTACTAGACGATACCGTGGTCTTACTCAGCTTACTAGATGTGATGATGTCACTAACATTCTCCGGGTCTTTCCTTTCCTGTCTGTCTGTCTGTCTGTCTGTCTGTCTGTCTGTCTGTCTGTCTGTCAGCTGTGAGGGCGGACCGCATGCGCGGCGGCCGCAACAAGTTCGGCCCCATGTACAAGCGCGACCGGGCCCTCAAGCAGCAGAAGAAAGCGCTGATCCGCGCCAACGGCCTGAAGATCGAGTCCATGACCCAGGTGATGCAGGCGGTGCCCACCGACCTCACCATCTCCTCGGCCATCCAGCACATCCACCAGGCCGCCTCCAAGGGCCTGCCGCTCAGCCACCACGGCCTCCCGCACCACGCCGCCCTGCCCCACACAGACTACGATCGCAGCCCCTTCGTGACGTCTCCCATCAGCATGGCCATGCCCCCCCACACTGGTTCCCTCCAGGGCTACCAGGCGGCCTACGGCCACTTCCAGAGCACCCGCACCATCAAGTCCGAGTACCCGGACCCGTACAGCAGCTCGCCCGAGTCCATCATGGGTTACAACCCGTACATGGACGTGTACCAGACGGGCTCGCCGCCCAGCTTCCCACACCTCATCGTGGAGCTGCTGAAGTGCGAACCTGACGAGCCCCAGGTGCAGACCAAGATCCTGGCCTACCTGCAGCAGGAGCAGGCCAGCCGGGGGAAACACGACAAACTCAACACGTTCGGCCTTATGTGCAAGATGGCCGACCAGACGCTTTTCTCCATCGTGGAGTGGGCCCGGAGCAGCATCTTCTTCCGCGAGCTCAAGGTACGTGAGGCACTGAACACAGACGCCATGTTGGATTTGGCACACACACTGTATAAGTATGTATTGTTTTTTCACATACAGGAATATCATTCAGAGGCCTCAGGTTACATAGTAGACATAGAAAAACACTAGTCAAACACATTTAGGTTAATTTGATTCAATCAGATCCTCTTTAGCTGATGTTTTGACGGTGTTGTTAGAATTGTCAAATCCACAAGCGGCTCCCGACATTATACCTAAAGCGGACATTGACATTGGCTGCACAGAGTCACATTAAGAGAAATCCCATGCAGCCTTGTGTACAAGTTTTGAACACTCGATTAGGCTGACAGAAATCCTCCATTTTGTTATTTAATGATTTTCAATTTGAGCGTCATTATTTCAATATAACCTATACTTTTTCACACTCTGAACTTCTAACGCGAGCAGGGTGGGTGTGGCTTCACGACAATGATCACAAGAGCAACTGCTCACCCGATTTGACAGCTTCAACTAGAGGATCCACCTGTACCTGAATACCGAGACCCGATCCAGGTCAAAAATAATGTCACGGGTATGGGTAGGACCTGATATGATAGTCACGGGTCTCGGGTAAGTGTCATTTTAACTGACTTGTCTGGAAGGATCAGTACAGATCTGGAGACCGCAGCAGTAGAGAGAAAGAGAGAGAGATGTATACTGCTACTCTTTGCTTTTGTGACTCGTGTAGCTTGTTGTTATTGTTGGCCAATTATAAGTCATCAAAGCGGCACTAGGCTACAGTCATAGAGCCTCAGTGTGGGCAAAAGTTAGGAGATATCTAATCAATGGAAGATTTAATTAAAATGATGGATCTAAAAGTTAAAGAAGAAGGATAGGCTATGACGACCAAAAGCCAACAGGTCGACTGCTACTTTATATTCTGAATGGAGTTGTTGTTGTGTGTAACTGTTTGGATGAGAAAGTGCATGCTGCCTCAATTAGCCTAGCTAGCTAATTTAACTAGCTTCTCCCGGTTTTATGCAGTCAAGACAGGTACTATGCAACCATGTTAGATGATAAATAACGTAGCTATGGCAGCTATTAGTGTATTACAGCAATAGTCTGCTTGGTTGTTTGCGGTCTCTCGTCTCTCTCTCTCTCTCTCCATGTTCCTGTGTCACACGCTCACGCTCAGAGTAGCCTTCACACAGCACGGCCCCTGCTAGATGGTCACCTCTCTCTACCTCCTCTCACAGTAGCCTACACACACAGCACGGCCCCTGCTAGAGGGTTACCTCTCTCTACCTCCTCTCACAGTAGCCTACACACACAGCATGGCCCCTGCTAGAGCGTCACCTCTCTCTACCTCCTCTCACAGTAGCCTACACACACAGCACGGCCCCTGCTAGAGGGTTACCTCTCTCTACCTCCTCTCACAGTAACCTACACACACAGCACAGCCCCTGCTAGAGGGTTACCTCTCTCTATCTCCTCTCACAGTAGCCTACACACACAGCACGGCCCCTGCTAGAGGGTTACCTCTCTCTACGTCCTCTCACAGTAGCCTATATTTTGTATTATATAGTAGCCTATAGTTTTGGGTTGGTTAGCCAATTAGAATATACAAATGTCATGCAGATTACTGGTCAAACGTACGTTTACATTTGAGTCATTTAGCTGTCTTATCCAGAGACACTACAGTAGGGAGTCATTTAGCAGACTCTCTTATCCAGAGACACTACAGTAGGGAGTCATTTAGCAGACTCTCTTATCCAGAGACACTACAGTAGGGAGTCATTTAGCAGACTCTCTTATCCAGAGACACTACAGTAGGGAGTCAATTAGCAGACACTCTTATCCAGAGACACTACAGTAGGGAGTCAATTAGCAGACTCTTATCTAGAGACACTACAGTACGGAGTCAAATAGCAGACTCTCTTATCCAGAGACACTACAGTAGTGAGTCATTTAGCAGACACTCTTATCCAGAGACCCTACAGTATTGAGTCAATTAGCAGACTCTCATCCAGAGACCCTACAGTATTGAGTCAATTAGCAGACTCTCTTATCCAGAGACTGTGCCACCAGAGACTCTGGTATCGAGCCCAGGCTCTGTCGCAGCCGGCCGCGACCGGGAGGTCCATGGGGCGACGCACAATTTGCTTACCGTTGTCCGGGGTAGTGAGGGTTTGGCCGGTAGGGATATCCTTGTCTCATCGCGCACGATCGACTCCTGTGGCGGGCCAGGCACAGTGTGCGCTGGCCAGATCTCTAGGTGCACGGTGTTTCCTCCGACACACTGGTGCGGCTGGCTTCCGAGTTGGATGCGCGCTGTGTTAAGAAGCAGTGCGCGTTTTCTTAAACGAGTTTTAATGCTCTCGACCTTCGTCTCTTCCGAGCCTGTACGGGAGTTGTAGCGATGAGACAAGATAGTAACTACTAACAATTGGATACCACGAAAAAGGGGGTAAAAATAATAAAAATAATAATAAAAAAATAGAACTGTTTGGCCATAATGACCATCGTTATGTTTGGAGGAAAAAGGGGGAGGTTTGCAAGCCGAAGAACACCATCCCAACCGTGAAGTACGGGGGTGGCAGCATCATGTTGTAGGGGTTCTTTGCTGCAGGAGGGACTGGGGCACTTCACAAAATAGATGGCATCATGAGGAGAGAAAATGATGTGGATATATTGAAGCAACATCTCAAGACATAAGTCAGGAAGTTAAAGCTTGGTCGCAAATGGGTCTTCCAAATGGACAATGACCCCAAGCATCCTTCCAAAGTTGTGGCAAAATGGCTTAAGGACAACAAAGTCAAGGTATTGGAGTGGCCATTACAAAGCCCTGACCTCAATCCAACAGAAAATGTGTGGGCAGAACTGAAAAAGCGTGTGCGAGCAAGGAGGCCTACAAACCTGACTCAGTTACACCAGCTCTGTCAGGAGGAATGGGCCAAAATTCACCCGACTTGTTGTGGAAGGCTTGTGGAAGGCTACCCGAAACATTTGACCCAAGTTAAATTGTTAAAGGCAATGCTACCAAATACCAATTGAGTGTATGTAAACTTCTGACCCACTGGGAATGTGAGGAAAGTAATAAAAGCTGAAATAAATCATTCTCTCTACTATTATTCTGATATTTCACATTCTTAAAATAAAGTGGTGATCCTAACTAACCTAAGACAGGGAAATTTTTACTAGGATTAAATGTCAGGAATTGTGAAAAACTGAGTTTAAATGTATTTGGCTAAGGTGTATGTAAACTTCTGACGTCAACACACACACACACACACAAGCCCGTGAACTCACTCCTTGTCAAACCCAAATCTTTTATCTTCACCCGGCTTTAATCTTTCCCTTTTACGTGTCTGCTCGACACTAATGCCATGTGTACAGAGATGAGAGAGGAGGGCTGCGGTGCAGAGCCGTCCAGCTCTCGTCCTGATCAAAATTCAGTAGTCAGCCCTATTTACGCACTGTGACACACTCGGGGTTAGGAAAACGTTGACCTTCTGCCTTCTGGCTCTTTTCATTCAAAGCAGCGGGGTCCTTGATCATCTTTGAGATTTAGAAAATACATCATATAATATAGAAATATTATCATAGATCCACAATTCATCCCATCAGAGTAGCACAAGTCAATGGACGCATGCTGAGGAAAATACACTATGTCTGTTTTGCTGTTAATGATAATTCACTAAATGAATGAATGATATTCTAACCCATTTAGTAATAATGCATGCCTATTTGAAGTATTTACCTTCTCTACTGAACAAATAAACCTTGGAGCGAACAAAAACCACGCCGCACACATTCTCTGTTCCTCTCAGGGACAAACAAATGAGGAATAATCAGGTTTTTACAGAAAGACTCATTAACATTTTATCATGGCCTGTTCTGGAAGCTCTGTTTTCAGGATGCTACAGCAGACGGTTTTCCTGGCCGTTTGGAGCCAGAGTAAAGTTTGGTTGACATCACTCACTACTTTGTAGTGTTTCTTCAACCAATCACAAAAAAGTTGCCTACCAAAAATGACTCTAACCCAGCAATGAGTCTTCCTGTAAAAACCTGATAATTCCTCATTTTTCTGTCCTTGAGAGGAACAGAGAATGTTTGCCGCGTGGTTTTGTCCACTCCAAGGTTTATTTGTTCAGTAGAGAAGTTTAATATATGGAGAGCAACATAAAAAGTTTCCACCTCATTTTGTGGGCAGTGAGCACATAGCCTGTCTTCTCTTGAGAGCCATGTCTGCCTACGGCGGCCTTTCTCAATAGCAAGGCTATGCTCACTGAGTCTGTACATAGTCAAAGCTTTCCTTAATTTTGGGTCAGTCACAGTGGTCAGGTATTCTGCCGCTGTGTACTCTCTGTGTAGGGCCAAATAGCATTCTAGTTTGCTCTGTTTTTTTGTTAATTCTTTCCAATGTGTTAAGTAATTATCTTTTTGTTTTCTCATGACTTGGTTGGGTCTAATTTTGCTGTTGTCCTGGGGCTCTGTCTCAATTCAATTCACTCTCTCTCTCTCTCTCTCTCTCTCTCTCAATTCAATTCAATTCAATGGGCTTTATTGGCATGGGAAACACGTGTTAACATTGCCAAAGCAAGTGAGGTAGATAATATACAAAAGTGAAATAAACAATACAAATTTACAGTAAACATTACACATGTCATATTATATATATATATACAGTGTTGTAACAATGTACAAATGGTTAAAGTACACAAGGGAAAATAAATGAACATAAATATGGGTTGTACATTTACAATGGTGTTTGTTCTTCACTGGTTGCCTTTTTCTTGTGACAACAGGTCACAAATCTTGCTGCTGTGATGACACACTGTGGTATTTCACCCATTTCCCTCTCTCTCTCTCTCTCTCTCTCTCTATCTCTCTCTCTCTCTCTCAATTCAACTCACTATCTGTCTCTCTCTCTGTCTCTCAATTCAATTCACTCCCTCTCCCTCTCCCCATCTCCCTCTTTCTCTCCCTCTCCCTCCCCCTCTCTCTCTCTCTCTCGCTCTCTCTCTCTCTCCCTCTGTTTCTCTCTCTCTCACTCTCTACCTCTTTCTGGCTCTCTCAATTCAATTCACACTCTCTCTCTCTCTCTCTCTCTCTCTCTCTCTCTTTCCCTCCCTCCCTCCCTCCCTCCCTCCCTCCCTCCCTCCCTCCCTCCCTCCCTCTCTCTCTCTCTCTCAAAAATGTGCTTTATTGGCATGACAGTAACAACGATAACCAACGGTCTGTCAGACACTGTCCCTCATCTTATCGCAGGCAGCAATGTAGTGCGCTGCCAACCCACAACTCTCAGCGTCCTCCCCCAACAGGACGGGTAGCATATTCTCACCAGCGAGGTCTTTGAAACCTTGAATAAGGGTTTCAAATATGGGGAAATGACACTCTCTAATTGTTTTATATATTTTTAAACATTTTGTCAGGAAATGCAGCTCTGTATCAGGTTCTGCTGTTGTGTAGTGGTTGCACAGCCTTTCCTCTACAGGGAGCCAGGTTTTCCTGTGTCTATCCTTCTCAATTGAAAGGCTGTGCTCACTGAACCTGTACTTTGTCAAGGATTTTCTAAGGTTTTGATCAGTAACCATGGTCAAATAGTTAGCCACGGCGTACTGTCGATTTAGTGCCAGATAGCACTGCATGTTGCTTTGTGTTTGTGATTGTGTTTCCCAATAAGCAATGTAGTTTTGTTTTGACTGTGTTGTAATTTGTTTTATTCTGATTGATTGAATGTTCTGGTCCTGAGGCTTCAGTGTGTTAGTAGAACAGGTTAGTGAACTCAGCCCCAGGACCAGCTGGATGAGGGGACTGAGGCTTCAGTGTGTTAGTAGAACAGGTTTGTGAACTCAGCCCCAGGACCAGCTGGATGTGGGGACTGAGGCTTCAGTGTGTTAGTAGAACAGGTTTGTGAACTCAGCCCCAGGACCAGCTGGATGAGGGACTCTTTTCTTTGCACAGCTCTTGGCATTCCAGGGCTTGGTAATGATATGAGAGGGTGTCACTGTATTTTAGATGTTTTTATTATTATTAGTGGATATTGACCTAATTCTGCCCTGCATGCATCGTTTGTAGTTTTCCTCTGGACATGTAGGAGAATCTTACAGAACTCTGCATGCAGGGTTGCAATGGGGTGTTTGCCCAATTTGGTGAAGTCTTGTTTTGCAAGTGGACCCCACACCTCGCTGCCATAAAGTGCAATTGGTTCAATGACACATTCAATTAGTGTTAGCCAAATGTTAATAGGTATTTCAAGTTGAATTTATTTTTAATGGCATAGAATGCCCTGTGTGCTTTATCTCTCAGTTCATTCACTGCCTCATTAAGATGTCCAGTTGAGCTTATTTTTAAACCTAAGTAATTGTAGTGTGTGCAGTACTCTATATATGTTGTACCAATTGAGAACTTTGGTCTAATTCCCTGAGATCTGGATCTTCTCTGGAAAATCATTATTTTAGTATTTTTAGGGTTTACTGCCAGGGCCCAGGTCTGGCAGTACTGCTCTAGCGGGTCCAGGCTCTGCTGGAGGCCATGTGCTGTGGGTGACAGCAGGCATAGATCATCTGCGAAGAGTGGGCATTTAACCTCTGAATTGCGGAGACTGAGGATTCTTCTAGAATAGTGGCCAATTTGTTGATGTAAATATTGAAGAGTGCAGGGCTCAGATTGCAACCCTGACGAAGGCCCCGCCCCTGGTTAAGGAATTCGGCTATTTTCTTGCCCATTTTAATGCTACACATATTGCCAGTACATTGATTTAATTATGTCATATGTTTTACCCCCTACACTACTTTTAATAACTTTGTAGAACAGTCTTGTATGCCAAATAGAATCAAATGCTTTTTGGAAGTTGATAAAGCAAGTGTATAGCAAGCGTATATTTTAATATTATTTTGGTGGACATATTTATCTATCAGGGTGTGTATGGTGTAAATATGATCAATTGTACAATGTTTTGGTATAAATCCAATTTAGCTTTTACTCAAGACATTGTGCTTATTAAGGACGTTTATAACTCTTACATTTATAATACTACAGAAAATCTTCCCCAGGTTACTGTTCACACAAATGCCTCTGGAATTGTTAGGGTCAAATTTGTCTCCGTTCTTAAAGATTGGGGTTATGAGTCCTTGATTCCAGATGTCAGGGAAATAACCTACACTCAGGATCAAATTAAACAGTTTAATTATAGCCAATTGAAATTTTGCACTAGTGAGTTTGAACAATCTCATTTAGGATGCCATCAGGTCTGCATGCTTTTTTAAATTTGAGGGCCTGAAGTTTCTTATAGAGCTCCTGGTCAGTAATTTGGGAGTCCAATGGGTTGTGATTGTCCTTTATAACTTTTTCTAACCCATTCAATTTGTCATTCATTTGGCGTTGTTCTGCGTTTGAGTCAATTTGAACGGTGTCGTAGAGTGTTTAAAATGGGTCCATATGTCACCATTTTGTATCGCTAAATCTTCTTGTTTTGATTATTTTTTTTCTTCAATTTTGCCAGAAGTTGTGTGTGTTTATGGACTCCTCAATTAGTGTCAGCTGCTTGCTGTTGTACTGTGCTGTTTTGGTGCTGAGTGTTACTTTATAGAGTTTTAAAGTCTCACAGTAATGAAGGCGTAATTCACCATTATTTGGGTCTCTGTGCTTTTGGTTGGATAGTGTTCTAGGTGTTTTCCTTATAACTTTACAATCTGCATCAAACCAGTTTTTATCTGTGGTCTTCTTTGTTTTGGTTGTGCTTCTTTTGCCATTTGCCTGTATATATAGTTGATGTTTTGTACTGCTAGATTGATGCCTGCTTTACTGTGAGTGAATGTGGTGTCCAGAAAGTTATCTAAGAGTGTTTGAATATTTTGGTTACAGGTTGCTTTCTGGTATTCTTCTGTGCTGTTTTGGGCCCATCTGTCTGAATTTCTGATGTTGTACAGCTGGGCTGTGAATGTCTGGTTGTTTCCATGTCTGTTCTTTTGAGAAACAAGGTAATTTGGCTGTGATCAGACATATTTGTTAGTGGTTTGACGGTGAATGAGCTGAAAGAGAAAGGGTCAATGTCTGTAATAATGTAGTCTACTGTGCTGTGGCCAAGAGGTGAGCAATAGGTGAATCTCCCCAAAGAGTAACCTACCATTGACAAAGTACAGACCCAGGCTTCTAGCAACAGATCCATTCTGTTTTTGTTGATGTTGCTGTCACTGTTGTTTCTAAGGTTAAGACAGATAGAAACAGGCCTGTAATAAAGTTGTCCCCTCGTGTGGTCGTTAGATCAGGTAGCGTTCCTGTGTGCGTATTTGTGTCCCCACAGATGAGCACACTCGCATTGCTTTGCTTTAGCTGTGTTTCTGTGATGGCACCATTACCTCTCTGTAACCTGACCTCAACATCTTTAAGATGTTTGTTGAACTCCAGTGCTGAACTCTTCAGTACGAAGGTTGATGAGTTTAGGCCCTGAATGTTCCACATGCCAACTGATAGTGATTTCATGTTGCAAAAAGAAAGAACAGCAGTCAGAAATACAGTAACTACTAACTATTAAGTTGTTAAGCTGCACTGGTCCTGCTGTTGGGCCCTGTGGAGTGGAGGAGGGCCAGTTCTGGGCCGTGGGGCTTCCTCTCTGGTCTGGTAGGGGTGGTGGTCTGGTGCAGGGTAGTAGGCTGGGCCCGGTCCGGTCTGGCTAGGCCGATGGAAGTGGTGATGCTCTGGTGGTGGGCGGGGCCTGTGGGGTGTGCTGGGTCTGGTGTGGTGTGGTGTTGAATGGGCCTGGGGCTTCTTGGTGGTGCAGTGGTCTGGTAGGGGTCTCTGGGTGGTCCTCTGTCCAGTGCGGCATGGGGTGTTTGTCTACCTTTAGAGACTTTAGAGACCACATCATTTAGAGACTTGGCAAACATCCCTACTGTCTGCTTCCTCAGGTGGGAGTGGTCGTGCAGATGCTCTGGGGTGATTGTTGGGTGGTGAGCAACATGCTGTTCGGGAGTAGGCCACACCCTCTGGTGATGTCAGCATTGACTTTCTGAATGGCACGAGAATCTTTGAAAGTCTTTGCGTGGCAGGAGAGTGTGGCCTAATATTGTGGCCTGCTGTGCCAAAGTCAGGCTGGGACAGGATGTGGAGTGCATCCTGCATTTTTGGGCACATTATTTTGGACACCTTGTGGTGGGGGAAGAGTTTGGGGGGGGGGGGGGGGGGGGGGGGTGTATTAGGGGTGGTGAGGAGCTGTAGCAAAGGAGTCTCTACAGTCTGCTCTCTGGGCTGCAGCCCCCTCTCGATGACAGACAACTCCTTTGCCAACTCCTCCTCTACCTGCACGTTTTCTGTTATATATACATATTCCTATTCATTGAACAAGTAAACATTTAGTACAATAGGTGTGTCTCTCTCTTTCTCTTTCTCTCTCTTTCTCTCTCTCCTCTCTCTCTCTCTCTCTCTCTCTCTCTCTCTCTCTCCCTACCTGCACGTTTTCTGTTATATATATAACTTTTAGTACAATAGGTGTCTTTCTCTCTCTCTCTCTCTATCTCTCTCTCTCTCTCTCTCTCTTTCTCTCTCTCTCTCTCTCTCTCAATTCAATTTGATTCACTCTCTCTCTTTGTCTCTCTCTCTCTCTCTCTCTCCACCCCTCCCTCCCTCCCTCCCTCACTCTTTCTCTCTGTTGCGGTCCTCTGAATTTTAAAGAAGGGAAAAATAAATGTAATATTCAACACAATCCAATTAAAGACATGGGGCAATAGCTCTGGAAAACACATGTTGACATTTATCACACGGCCAAGTGCTATTGAAATGTTCTATATCTGAATTAGCATCAAATTAAAAACCATTAGTACAGTACTTCACTGAGTATATGTAATGGAGAGTCGGGTGTGGTTGTCGAATCCACTGAATGATCATTGTGCAGTGAGTGGAGCATACCTCTCCAAACTCTCCATTCAGATTTAATTTCCTATATCCACTTGATGATGTCGCCTCTCAGTTCGCTTCAGAATAAAAATATAACTATGTCCGAGCTAATGATGGTCTGTATTACTCCTGAGCTTAATTGGAACAGAGTTTAGAGAACGGAAGAGGACATCCCGGGTTAACGTGGGGGGGCTGATTCCTGTACCCCATAATCCTCTATCTGCCGTCCCTCCTGTAGTGGGACCACACGGTAACAGGCGGGGCCAGAAGGGGGATAATTCACTGATTGGCTGAATTGACTGAATAATCAGGGGTGACACACTACCTCCTCTCTCCTCTCTAGCGCCTCTATAGGGCAGACTAAATCAGCTATGCGCTAGCAGACAGCACTGACAGCTTTCTCTAGACCCCCTCCCTCCTTTTCTTTCCTTCGCGTTGGTGCTGGAGAAAAGCATTGTTGTAAGTCCTGCACTGTTTTCCACGAGCAATGGCTAAGCTACGGCAGGTTCTGAGACAGTAGACAGGAAGGCTTTGTGGGACGTCTACATTTAGTAGTTCAGGATGTGTTTTCATGGTTTATCTTTATTTACAGTGGGGTTTTCAGTCATCATTTCAGGTTATTTCACTCAATCTGTGAACATCTTGGCCCATGTTCTGTTATAATCTCCACCCGGCACAGCCAGAAGAGGACTGGCCACCCCTCATAGCCTGGTTCCTCTCTAGGTTTCTTCCTAGGTTCCTGCCTTTCTAGGGAGTTTTTCCTAGCCACCGTGCTTCTACACCTGCATTGCTTGCTGTTTGGGGTTTTAGGCTGGTTTTCTGTACAGCACTTTGAGATATCAGCTGATGTACGAAAGGCTATATAAACACATTTGATTTGATTTGATTTGATCATCAGAATCTGAAATGTGTGTGTGTGTGGGGGGGGGGGGGGGGGGTCTGTGTGTGTGCTTTACAGCACATCTCAGTGAGACATTCAAATATTACAGACCTCTGTAAATCGCTACAGCTAATATATTCATAATGAGCGAGTGGTAAAGTGCAGGTGGTAAACACAGGACATACAGATGGAATAGAAGCTGGTGTGTGACCCTGGTTCTGAGGACACTATAAATACCTCTTCATCTACAGGCCCTCTATAATTAGCTTGGTAAGAACAACAGAATGTCTCTGTTATTAATGGAGCTGAGCGATGAGATGTGTCTGTTAATGGAGCCGAGCGGTGAGATGTGTCTGTAAATGGAGCTGAGTGGTGAGATGTGTCTGTTAATGGAGCTGAGCGATGAGGCGTGTCTGTTAATGGAGCTGAGCGATGAGGCGTGTCTGTTAATGGAGCTGAGTGGTGAGATGTCTGTTAATGGAGCTAAGTGGTGAGATGTGTCTGTTAATGGAGCCGAGCGGTGAGATGTGTCTGTTAATGGAGCCGAGCGGTGAGATGTGTCTATTAATGGAGCCGAGCGGTGAGATGTGTCTGTTAATGGAGCCGAGTGGTGAGATGTGTCTGTTAATGGAGCCGAGTGGTGAGATGTGTCTGTTAATGGAGCCGAGCGGTGAGATGTGTCTGTTAATGGAGCCGAGTGGTGAGATGTGCCTGTTAATGGATGGGAGTGATGAGATGTGTCTGTTAATGGAGCCGAGCGGTGAGATGTGTCTGTTAATGGATGGGAGTGATGAGATGTGCCTGTTAATGGATGGGAGTGATGAGATGTGTCTGTTAATGGAGCCGAGCGGTGAGATGTGTCTGCCAAAAGTGTTTAAAGATTCAGTTTCCATAAGTTGGACCGGGTTCCAGGAGTCATAAATACTTAGCCATGAGAGATCACTAAGGAAAGGAGGCCCTTTGTGTTGCTCTGCAGCTGAGCGGCCGGAGAAGAAATACAATTGGCTCAATTCTCACGCCTTTGGATTAGATCTTTAACTGTACTTCTATTAATCTTTTTGTTTCCAACCCTCCCTACCTCAGTTTTAAGTCCTACCCTACCTACCTCAGTCTTAACTCCAACCCTACCTACCTCAGTCTTAACTCCAACCCTACCTACCTCAGTCTTAACTCCAACCCTACCTACCTCAGTCTTAACTCCAACCCTACCTACCTCAGTCTTAACTCCAACCCTACCTACCTCAGTCATAACTCCAACCCTACCTACCTCAGTCTTAACTCCAACCCTACCTACCTCAGTCTTAACTCCAAACCTACCTACCTCAGTCTTAACTCCAACCCTCCCTACCTCAGTCATAACTCCAACCCTACCTACCCCAGTCATAACTCCAACCCTACCTACCTCAGTCATAACTCCAACCCTACCTACCTCAGTCATAACTCCAACCCTACCTACCTCAGTCTTAACTCCAACCCTACCTACCTCAGTCTTAACTCCAACCCTACCTACCTCAGTTTTAAGTCCTACCCTACCTACCTCAGTCTTAACTCCAACCCTACCTACCTCAGTCTTAACTCCAACCCTACCTACCTCAGTCATAACTCCAACCCTACCTACCTCAGTCTTAACTCCAACCCTCCCTACCTCAGTCTTAACTCCAACCCTACCTACCTCAGTCATAACTCCAACCCTACCTACCTCAGTCTTAACTCCAACCCTACCTACCTCAGTCTTAACTCCAACCCTACCTACCTCAGTTTTAAGTCCTACCCTACCTACCTCAGTCTTAACTCCAACCCTACCTACCTCAGTCTTAACTCCAACCCTACATACCTCATTCATAACTCCAACCCTACCTACCTCAGTCTTAACTCCAACCCTACCTACCTCAGTCTTAACTCCAACCCTACCTACCTCAGTCTTGACTCCAACCCTACCTACCTCAGTCTTGACTCCAACCCTACCTACCTCAGTCTTAACTCCAACCCTACCTACCTCAGTCTTAACTCCAACCCTACCTACCTCAGTCTTAACTCCAACCCTACCTACCTCAGTCTTGACTCCAACCCTACCTACCTCAGTCTTAACTCCAACCCTACCTACCTCAGTCTTGACTCCAACCCTACCTACCTCAGTCTTAACTCCAACCCTACCTACCTCAGTCTTAACTCCAACCCTACCTACCTCAGTCTTAACTCCAACCCTACCTACCTCAGTCTTGACTCCAACCCTACCTACCTCAGTCATAACTCCAACCCTACCTACCTCAGTCTTAACTCCAACCCTACCTACCTCAGTCTTGACTCCAACCCTACCTACCTCATTCGTAACTAATTTCCTGTTTGGAGCCAGGTGTCCTTGTTACTGTAGTAAATGTTGATGTGAGGGGAAAATAATGTTTTGGAAAGGGTGGCTTTTGTGTTTGTGTGTGTGTGAGTGTGTGTGTGTGTGTGTGTACACGTGCGTATATGTGTTAGCAGTAACGTCCCACCCTGGCTCTCTCTGGACATAGAGGGAAACAGATGTGTGTCTCTCATTGTGGCTAGCTGTCACTGAGAGGGGGGGGGGGGCGGCACAGCAGGATTGGCATCCCTCCCTTAGCCTGGCATGCCTTTATCCCAGACACATTTAATAATATTTCATAAAACCCACTGTCACGTTCGTTGGAAACACACTCGGACCAACGTGCAGCGTGATCTGGGTTCCACATCTTTTATTAGAAATAAGTGAACCCCACAACAAAACAATAAAGACTAAACGAAACCGTGACGACAACGGCGTGCTAACATGCAACTACACATAAACAATATCCCACAAAACACAGGTGGAAAAAAGCTACCTAAATATGATTAGAGACAACGATTACCAGCTGCCTCTAATTGGGAATTATACAAAATCACCAACATAGAAAAACAAAACTAGAACCCCACATAGAAAATACACTGCTCAAAAAAAATAAAGGGAACACTTAAACAACACAATGTAACTCCAAGTCAATCACACTTCTGTGAAATCAAACTGTCCACTTAGGAAGCAACACTGATTGACAATACATTTCACATGCTGTTGTGCAAATGGAATAGACAACAGGTGGAAATTATAGGCAATTAGCAAGACACCCCCAATAAAGGAGTGGTTCTGCAGGGGGTGACCACAGACCACTTCTCAGTTCCTATGCTTCCTGGCTGATG
>NC_092147.1:6983324-7008324 GCF_045791955.1 Oncorhynchus clarkii lewisi
GCAGCATTGCCTCGGCATATTATTTTATGTGGTTGAATTAAATTGTTGAATGGTTTCGTTTTTGATCTCTCCAATAATTTTAGGATAATTCCCTTCTTAAAGAGTGACTGCCTTTAAAAAGCAACAACAAAACGACCTACAGTATGTGGTATCGATATGAGTCAGAAACTATTATTCTAGTATCAGAATTGAATGTAAATAGGATCATTTTGGTCATAAAGTCTCGTCTAAAAACGGAGTTTGAAACATCTGTGGATCACAACGGTTAAAGGAAGGTTGGGTTTTCATTTGACGATGTCCATTTGCCCACTAGCATGGGATGGAACAGCTCCAGTGATTGCCCTCTATCCAATAGTATAGACAGTGAGACAGACCTGCCCAGCATCTCTGACTGTTTCCACAAGACAACACATCAGACATCTATTAGATAGTCAAATTACACAACTGAAACATCCTCGGCAAATACCTCAAAATGAATGACAGATTTCTTGAGTTATCTTAAATTCATTCTGGGGATTTTGAGGAAGTGAAATAGGCTTCTGCATCTACAATGTCTCAATGGGGGACAAACTTCATTAACCAAATGCAGAATCGGTCAGGAAACACACCTCTAAGTCTGAAATCTCTTTTTTTTTTGTAATGAGCAGCAGAAAAACACACGTGCCAATCGGTGTGTTCAGTGGCTCTTTAAAGTCAATATGAAGAATTATTCGCAAAAACGTTTGGCAACAGAATAATTTACTCTATAGGGTTTAGAGTCTAAGCTATGTACGGTCTACCCTAGTATGTTACTATGAAATAAAAAAGAAAGATTGACTCGTGAAAAAAACATTTCTCCATTTGAAAAATATATATCAGCCATGGAATTATTTACATGGTTTACTCTGTGTACGCTATGTACTGCGGTTCAAACGTCCCTCTACAGGGTGTGTGTGTGTGTGTGTGTGTGTGTGTGTGTGTGTGTGTGTGTGTGTGTACATGCATTACTTATAGCGAAAACGTCAGTCAATCTTGCAGCACGACAGTCGGAATCCCAGGGGTTTTATACCGTAGCTGAATATTCACCATTTATAGATTTACCTGAGTGTATAATGTACTGATCTGACGCTCTCTCACACAGCCGAATAATTTCACCCGCCCATAAATATTACATGAATTTACTTTTGTGAAAATGCTGCCTTTTTTTCCCTTCAAACCTCCCCACATTCGACCCCTCCTCTATCTCTTCCACACCACCACCTCTCTCGGAGCGGTCCTGACTGTGTTTATACGCCCCGTAACCGGGAGGAAATTAACAAGGTGTTTAGGTCTGTGAACTGTGAACTCCGAGGGGTGAAAGGTGGGAGGGAGTTAAAGGGGGATCGGATTTATATCTACACCCCCCCCCGCCCCCCCCCCCCCACCACCACCACCACCACCGCACTACCATCCTCAAGCCACTACTACCACCACCCCTTCCACCCACCCACCCGGCCCCCCCTCGCCCCCACCTCCGCACTCCTATCCCCAAGCCATAGCACTACTGCCACCCCCCCACCCGTCCTGGCCCCTCTCTCCCACCGCATGAGGTCACACGCCGCCCCACTCTGCGCTCCCTCACACCGAGACCCCTCTCTGACAAACTGCACTGCTACTGTCACAGCCGGCAGAGATTTGGAACTGTTGTCTCTGGTCCACTGCATTTCAATTATTCCATAAGCTAGCCTCTCTCTCTCTCTCTCTCTCTCTCTCTCTCTCTCTCTCTCTCTCTCTCTCTCTCTCTCTCTCTCTCTCTCTCTCTCTCTCTCTCTCTCTCTCTCTCTCTCTCTCTCTCTCTCTCTCTCTCTCTCTCTCTCTCTCTCTCTCTCTCTCTACCTGCACGTTTTCTGTTATACAGGATAGCCATATTCCTATTCATTGAACAAGTAAACTTTTAGTACAATAGGTGTCTCTCTCTCTCTCTCTCTCTCTCTCTCTCTCTCTCTCTCTCTCTCTCTCTCTCTTTATATTTGTGCCCCAGAGAGAGAGAAAGAGCGAAAGAGAGAAAGCAAGATGGAGAGAGGGAGAGCGAGACTGAGAGAGTGGGAAACAGAGAAAGAGGGAGAAGAGTTAAGGAGGGAGGAGGCCGGGGGAAGATCAACCAAGGCCGGGGGGAGGCGCACCAAGGGCAGGGACGCATGGTGAAAGACAGGAGGGGTAACAGGTGGAAGGTTAATGGCCCTGGACCAGATCCACTAGACGCTCAGGCTTGATATATGGGCCCTGGGCCTGATGCAGGCATAGGTTTTTCAAAGATATATTATTTCATTTGAGGAGCAGCATTCTCCATCCCCACATTTGTCCATTGATAGATGATATCCCCCTGCCTGCGTCCCGCCAGACCGCCACGTGAGTTTTTATAAGGCCCTGCTCCTCTACAGATGATATCTATCTCTCCTTGTCTTTGTCTCTCTCTCACTCTCTCTCTCTCTTTGTCTCTTTCTCTCACACTTTTTCCTCTCTCTCTCTCTGTCTCTTTGTCTCTCTTTTTGTCTCTCTCTCTCACACTGTCTCTCTCTTTCTTTGTCTCGCTTTTTCTCTCTCTCTCTTTGTCTTTCTTTGGCTCTCCAGCTCTTTGTCTCTCTCTCACTTTGTCTCTCTCACTTTGTCTCTCTCTCTGTCTCTCTCTCACTCTGTCTCTCTCTCTCTTTGTCTCTCAATTCAATTTCAATTTTCAATTCAAGGGCTTTATTGGAATGGGAAACATGTGTTTCAACATGTGTCTCTATCTCTCTCTGCCTCTCTCTCTCTCTTTGTCACTCGCTGTCTCTCTCTGTTGCTCTCTGTCTCTTTCTCTCTCTCTCTCTCTCTGTCTCTCTCTTTCTCCTTCTGGCTCTCTATCTCTTTCTCTCTCTCTCTCTCTCTTTCTCTCTCTCTTTGTCTCTCTCTCTTGACTTTTTTCTCACTCTCTCTCACTAAACTTCACTGTTGCTCGCTCTCTCTGCTCCTCTCGACAAAAAAAACAGCACTCTCCCTCTTTGATAAATAGTGGAAGAACACTGTATTTCAGTTTTTAGATCATCCCAATATTATCAGCACCTAAAGACAAGAATGCTAATGAGAAAAGTCTGGATTATAAACAGAGATCCACCTGACAGCCGTCTGCCAAGCAATGTTCTCCAAATGGAACCATTTTAAGTCTCGAGCTGCTTCAAGAACCCACGATACATAATTACATTTACATTTGACGGATCATTTGACGGATCACTCACAATTTATTTACTGCTGAACCATGAATGTGTGTGTTTTTTTACACTGGCGATCATGCATTGTCGCTTTAGAGTTACTTCAACCCTATTTGATAATTGAAAACCGCTCTGGACTGCTCTTCCCCCTTTTGTCCCTGGACTCCAGTATCCTCCGGCCTTGAAGACAAGTCTGGACAAGTCCAGAACACTGCATCCTAGAGCCCCCGCTAGCCCTCTGTGACTCTCCCCCGGCCTCGAAGGAAGAGGAGGTACTTACTAAAAGGGAAGATTTAGGGCTGGCAATCCCCACAGACGGGCCGAGAAAGAGACGTCGGGGAGAGATTCTAGGATTGGCCCAGTCTGCTCATCCACTTGTTGCTTTGATGGATAAAAGGCTGTCATGAACGACCAGTTCCTGGAGGAGAAGATGATCTCATCCGCCTCAGAGTCTTCTCTTCCGCTCTCCCGCTATTTGGTTTTCCCACCTCCTCCTTCCTTTCCTCCTCTTCCTCTTTGAATGGCAAAGAAATAGATAAAGGAAGAATGTGAAACACTGCAGAATTCGCTGAATTTTCTGCAGTCTCACCGTTTACCCCCATCCCACTCCTCCTCCTCCCCTTCCTGCTCCTCCCCTTTATCTTCCTCCTCCTCCTCCTCTTTCTACTTCCCCTTCCCCCTCTTCCTCTTCCGCCTCCTCCCTTTCCTCTTCATCTTCCTCCTTCTCCTCCCCTTCCTATTTATACTTCCTCCTCCCCTTCCTCTTCTCCTCTACCTCCCCTTTCTACTTCCCCTTCCGCCTCATCCCCTTCCTCCTCCACCTCACCTTCATCTTCATCTTCCGCCTCCTCCTCCGCCTGCTTGTACTCAAATGCTTCTGTAAGGAAGGCGAAGCGAAAGAAAGTTAAACATTGCGGAATTCTGCTTCTCTGTGAGTGAAGAGAGCAGGGCCATGTTAAGTCTTATTTATGGACGATCAAGGTAAAAGCCTTTTTTATTGGCAGGTCAGGGTGCTGGTTAAGGTGTGGAGCCGGCGGACGCTCTGCGATGCTGTTAGCCGAGGGACCCGCGCTCTGCTCCTGTGCAGTTTCACAACGACGCTTGCGACTAGGCACACAAAAATCAGTGGGGCAAGATAGGTGGAGGCGAAATTACTAAACAAAGTGGATATTGGGAGTTGATTTAGCCAGCTAGTCCACTAACTAATCAACTCAACTGCTCTGATGCTAATGCTAACTACGGCGGCGTCTCCCTCAAAAAAAAAAAAACCCTGCATTGTTCTTCTTCTCCACGTCTCGCTCTGCCGTTGTTATGAGGAAGACATTAAAATGAATAACCCGTACGTGTGGAGACCACTTTTCTTCCATCAGTACACTTCACACAAGCTGACAGAGAACAAGCGACTCACAGTAAAGCAATGCCTGCCTCCCAAACGGCAACCTATTCCCTATGGGCCCTGGTCAAAAGGAGTGCACCCTATTCCCTATGGGCCCTGGTCAAAAGGAGTGCACCCTATTCCCTATGGGCCCTGGTCAAAAGGAGTGCACCCTATTCCCTATGGGCCCTGGTCAAATGGAGTGCACCCTATTCCCTATGGGCCCTGGTCAAAAGGAGTGCACCCTATTCCCTATGGGCCCTGGTCTAAAGGAGTGCACCCTATTCCCTATGGGCCCTGGTCAAATGGAGTGCACCCTATTCCCTATAGGCCCTGGTCTAAAGGAGTGCACCCTATTCCCTATGGGCCCTGGTCTAAAGGAGTGCACCCTATTCCCTATGGGCCCTGGTCAAAAGGAGTGCACCCTATTCCCTATAGGCCCTGGTCAAAAGGAGTGCACCCTATACCCTATAGGCCCTGGTCTAAAGGAGTGCACCCTATTCCCTATAGGCCCTGGTCAAAAGGAGTGCACCCTATTCCCTATAGGCCCTGGGCCCTGGTCAAAAGGAGTGCACCCTATTCCCTATAGGCCCTGGTCAAAAGGAGTGCACCCTATTCCCTATGGGCCCTGGTCTAAAGGAGTGCAACCTATTCCCTATAGGCCCTGGTCAAAAGGAGTGCAACCTATTCCCTATGGGCCCTGGTCAAAAGGAATGCACCCTATTCCCTATGGGCCCTGGTCTAAAGGAGTGCACCCTATTCCTATGGGCCCTGGTCCACTATGGGCCCTGGTCAAAAGGAATGCACCCTATTCCCTATGGGCCCTGGTCTGCAATTCCCTAGGAGTGCAATTCCTATGGGCCCTGGTCCACCCTATGGCCCTGGTCACCCTGGCCCTGGTCAAAAGGAGTGCACCCTATTCCCTATGGGCCCTGGTCTAAAGGAGTGCAACCTATTCCCTATGGGCCCTGGTCTGCAATTCCCTATGGAGTGCAACCTATTCCCTATGGGCCCTGGTCAAAAGGAATGCACCCTATTCCCTATGGGCCCTGGTCAAAGGAGTGCAACCTATTCCCTATGGGCCCTGGTCAAACACCCTATTCCCTATGGGCCCTGGTCTAAAGGAGTGCAACCTATTCCCTATGGGCCCTGGTCAAAAGGAATGCACCCTATTCCCTATGGGCCCTGGTCTAAAGGAGTGCAACCTATTCCCTATGGACCCTGGTCAAAAGGAGTGCACCCTATTCCCTATGGGCCCTGGTCAAAAGGAGTGCACCCTATTCCCTATGGGCCCTGGTCAAACGTAGTGCACTCTAATAGGGAATAGGGTGCCAAATGGAAGCAGAATTGTTATTTGCAGGTCAGCTGGTAATGTGTTGTCACAGGCAATAAATATACACACACAAAGCGCTGGTAAACACAGCCCGTTTACACTCTACAGTTCCGTTTAGGCCGAAACGGCTAAGGTGTGGCCTCTCTCTAAGGTGTGGCCTCTCTCTAAGGTGTGGCCTCTCTCTAAGGTGTGGCCTCTCTCTAAGGTGTTGCCTCTCTCTAAGGTGTGTCCTCTCTGGTCTTGCGTTGACCTGCCCGGCCATCTTCAAACTAAACTAACTATACAAATCTATGTAGTCATACGGCATGTAATTAATAGACTTTACAATAACCACGAATCACCACTTATAAATGTAAAAAAAAAATACACATTTGAAAATAATATACGCTATCTAGAAATAGTTTACCTGTCACGATCGTTTAGAGATGGATTGGACCCAGGTGCAGCGTGGTAAGCGTACATCTTTTTTTTTTTAGATGAAACATAAATAACAAACTACAACCGAACCTGAAGCTATATGCAGTGCAGAATGCAACTACACATAAACAAGATCCCACAAATACAGGTGGAAAAAAGGCTGCCTAAGTGTGATCCCCAATCAGAGACGACGATAGATTGGGAACCATACCCGGCCAACAAAGAAATAGAAAAACTAGACTGCCCACCCAAATCACACCCCGACCTAACCAAATAGAGAAATAAAAAGGCTCTCTAAGGTCAGGGCGTGACATTACCAATGCATGAAAGTTATTAGAGTGCTACAGAGTTATCTATCCTTCATATAGGCCTTGTTTTACATTTAAAGATGCTTCTCATGTATCTCAATATGTCCAACCTGCGTATGGACAACAGGGTTTTATCTCTCTCTTACAGTCACAATGATTCAGGCTTTATAAAAGGAAGTTTACGAGTCTCGCTCTCCGTTGATTAGCCCTGGTCTTAATTATCTGCTTGTAATCTGGGATGCTGGCGGAGGTTGGCTGGTCTGTCGCCCTCGTCACACAACCGGTCAACAGTTGTCCTTGACGTCTATTTTTGCTTATTTACGGCTGGCTATTCTGGACACAGTGAGAAGTCTCGCTAGAGAGAACGAGAGAGAGAGAGAGACAAAGGGGGGAACAGAGAGAGAGAGAGAAAGAAGGAGGGAGAGAGAGAGAAATGGGGAAAGAGAGAGAGAGAGAGAGAGAGAGAGAGAGAGAGAGAGAGAGAGACAAAGGGGGGGACAGAGAGAGAGAGAGAGAAATGGGGGAGAGAGATAGACAAAGGGGAGAGAGAGAGAGAGAGAGAGAGAGAGAGAGACAAAGGGGGGGACAGAGAGAGAGAGAGAGAGAGAGAGAGAGAGACAAAGGGGGGGGACAGAGAGAGAGAGAGAGAGAAATGGGGGAGAGAGATAGACAAAGGGGAGAGAGAGAGAGAGAGAGAGAGAGAGAGAGAGAGAGAGAGACAAAGGGGGGGACAGAGAGAGAGAGAGAGACAAAGGGGGGGACAGAGAGAGAGAGAGAGACAAAGGGGGGGACAGAGAGAGAGAGAGACAAAGGGGGGGACAGAGAGAGAGAGAGAGACAAAAGGGGGAGAGAGAAAGAGAGAAGACAATAGATAAGCAATGGGATGAAAGGATACAGAGAGCATGCAGACTTACAAGAGGGGGGGGGGGTGGCGTGAACTTGTATTTACCCAACGTAGGGGTGATTCGATTTGCACTTTGATCAATGATGTGTGTTTCGTAGGGGGTAACGCTAGATGCGAGCGTTAGTTATGACGGGCGAGAAGTACCTTGAAAATCTCTTTAGCATTACGGATCTCTCTCTCTCTCTCCCTCTTATATTTTTGTGTTCTCATGATTTGGTTGAGTCTAATTGTGTTGCTGTCCTGGGGCTCTGTGGGGTCTGTTTGTGAACAGAGCCCAAGGACCAGCTTGCTTAAGGGGCACTTCTCCAGGTTCATCTCTCTGTAGCTTTATTTATTTTTTACCTTTATTTAACTAGGCAAGTCAGTTAAGAACAAATTCTTATTTACAATGACGGCCTAGGAACAGTGGGTTCCTGTTCGGGGGCAAAACGACAGATTTGTACCTTGTCAGCTCGGGGATTTGAAATTGCAACCTTCCGGTTACTAGTCCAACGCTCTAACCACTAGGCTACCCTGCCGCCCCTGTGACGTTGTACACAGAGGATCTTTTTTGCAGAATTCTGCATGCAGTCTCAATTTGGGGTGTGTCCCATTTTATGAATCCTTGGTTGGTGTGTGGACCCCAGACCTCACAACAATGGGTTCTATAACTGATCCTTGTTTGGACCACCATTGTTATTGTCTTACTGAGATTTACTGTCAGGGCCCAGGTCTGACAGAATATGTGCAGAAGATCTAGGTGCTACTGTAGGCCCTCCTTGGTTGGGGACAGAAGCACCAGATCATCAGCAAACAGTAGACATTTGACTTCAGATTCCAGTAGGGTGAGGCCAGGTGCTGCAGACTATTCTAGTGCCCTCGCCTAATTTGTTGATGTATATGTTGAAGAGGGTGGGGCTCAAGCTGCATCCTTGTCTCACCCCACGGCCCGTTGGAAAGAAATGTGTGTGTTTTTTGCCAATTTTAACAGCATACTTGTTGTTTGTGTACATAGATTTTATATTGTCATATATTTTCCTCCAACACCCCTTTCCATCCATTTGTATAGCAGATTCTCATGTCAAATTGATTCAAAATCTTTTTTGAAATCAACAAACCATGAGAAGACTTTGCCTTTGTTTTTTGTGTGTTTTTTTGTAAATTAGGGTGTGCAAGGTGAATACGTGGTCTGTCGTACGGTAATTTGGTATAAAAGCCTATTTGACATTTGCTCAGTACATTGTTTTCACCGAGGAAATGTACGAGGTTGCTGTTGGCGCATATCCCACAGTAGTTATTGGGGTCAAATTTGTCTCCACTTTTGTGGATTGGGGTGATCAGTGGTTCCAAATATTGGTGAAGATGTCAGAGGATGATGTTAAAGACTTTAAGTACAGCCTCTCTCTCTCTCTCTCTCTCTCTCTCTCTCTCTCTCTCTCTCTCTCTCCTCCCTCTCTCTCTCTTTCTCTTTCTCTCTCGCTCCCTCTCTCTCTCTCTTTCTCTTTCTCTCTCGCTCCCCCTCTCTCTCTCTCTCTCTTTCTCTTTCTCTCTCGCTCCCTCTCTCTCTCTTTCTCTTTCTCTTTCTCTCTCGCTCTCTCTCTCTCTCTTTCTCTTGCTCTTTAATGCAGCAGAAATAAATGATTCCATACATATTAAATAAATGATTCCATACATATTAAATAAATGATTCCCATGCATATTAAATAAATGATTCCCATGCACATTAACTAAATGCATAGTCTACTATTAGTATTATGGTTGTGTTCTTTTTCGGATTGCGCCCTTATTTAACCAGTTTTATAAACTTCAGAGTGTTTTCTATCCACACATACTAATCATATGCATATACTATATTCCTGGCATGAGTAGCAGGACGCTGAAAAGTTGCGCGATTTTTAACAGAATTTTCGAAAAAGGAGGGGGTAGAAGTAAGAGGTTAAAGGCAGATTTTTTTTCATGACCACTGAAACAATAACAATATAAACCAAACATTCAGAATGAACTGAAGACCCGGTACTTTTTAACTACCCCAGAACTTGTCCTGCTACGGGTGTCGACAGGGCCAATCCATTGATGGAGGTGAACTGAGTTCTGATAAATGTAGAGATGTATTTTTCATGTGGCCCCAGTTTACCAGTCTGGATAGATGGACACGTTGCTCCAGACGTACAAACACTTACACACACACACACACACACACACACACACACACACACACACACACACACACACACACACACACACACACACACACGCACACACACACACACACACACACACACACACGCACACACACACACACACACACGCATGCATGAACACACACACACGCAGATGCACATATACACACTCACACAACTATTGCAGCCTTCAGTCTCTCAACAGAGTTATGGTATGTAAGTGCGAAACACACACACACACACACACACACACACACACACACACACACACACACACACACACACACTCTCCCTGATACATTCATCACAATGGCCTGTTGATAAAGGAGGCGCAACAGTATTCAAATCAAATCAAATTGTATTGGTCACATACACATGGTTAGCATATGTTAATGCGAGTGTAGTGAAATGCTTGCTTCACAAGAGATACAACCGTTCACAGCCTAGTCATTCAATGTCATCTCACTCATGTCTTTGTTTAGACATCCAATAGATAGATGAATTAGTTTCATTCAGATGTTCTTTTTATATCAAAGCCCCAATCAAAATGGCTTCTCGAGTGGCCCCAGGTGTTAGGTGCCAAAGCCACACTAATGGGAATGTACTGTCCATCTCCTCTTCAGACTGACTGAAGCATCTGTCTGCCAGCCTGCCTCTCCTCTGAACTGAATTATATAGGAGGCTAGTCTATACCAATGTATTTGTGTTTGTTATCCAGAGGAGGATCGTAGTCCCCCCCCCCCCACACACACACATTATCGACAGCCCCTCTTACCATACAGTAGCTTATAGCCATAAATCTCGGGAATCAAGTCAAGATAGAATAGAATTTAAATCAAAATGAGCCCCCCCCCCCCCCCCCCCCCCCCCTTGATCACTCAGGACCTGCCTGCTCTTTAATGCGGAGTATTGTCTGTTAGATTTAGCACTGTTGATCAGGTCAATACTACCCAGTCCCAATAGTCTTACAGAACACAAACTAATTTCACATGTGTGAAGGCATTATTTTCTCACTGTATTTTAGATGGGTGGGTGGGAGGTTGGGTAGGTGAAGAGTGGGGGTGGATTTGTAGGTGTGTGTGTGTGTGTGTGCGTGTGTGCGTGTGTGAGTGTGTGTGTGTGTGTGTGTGTGTGTGTGTGTGTGTGTGTGTGTGTGTGTGTGTGTGTGCGTGTGTGCGTGCGTGCGTGTGTGTGTGTGTGTGTGTGTGTCTCAGGAAGGGTTACTTTTGAGAGCTCCTGTTCCCCTGGCTTCATGTATATTAGGAGCCTAATGTTCACATGAATAATTGATTAGCCCTCTGTTTTTTGATAATTAGTTGATCGCTTCTTAGCTTTTAGCCCTCAAGATCCGATGCAGCAAATTCAGAGGGGATTTTTCTACCATATTATGAATGTATCAAACAACAGTGCTTTAACACAAAAGCTCACAACCGTCTAAGAACATGCTGTACCAACTGTCTTTCTTTCTCCTAACCTCATGTTTTCTGGATTACTCTGACCTGTGTTAGCCTAGCCTGGTCCCAGATCTGTTTGTTCTGTATAGCTTATAACCTAACCTTCTATGGTTGTGGCATACCAACAGATAACCTGGTCCCAACAGAGACCGAGGTTACAAACAGTTGACCTTCTCTGCAATGCAACATATGATTCTTCATGATCTTATCCTGACATGTTATTCCACCAATCAAAGACTCTAAAGATTATTTAATTTATTTAAAAGGTGCAGTATGCAGAAATTGCTCCGCCATTTCCTGGTTGCTAAGATGTAAAAAGTTTGCCTAATTTCAGTTTATGTGACAAAAAAAGCAAGTAGAGTGTAGAGAATTACTGTACCATCTTATTAACCTCTTATTAACCTCTTATTAACCATCTTATTAACATCTTATTAACCTCTTATTAACCTCTTATTAAACTCTTATTAAACTCTTATTAATTAACCTCTTATTAACCTCTTATTAACATCGTATTAACCTCTTATTAACCTCTTATTAACATCTTATTAACCTCTTATTAACCTCTTATTAACCTCTTATTAACCATCTTATTAACATCTTATTAACCTCTTATTAACCTCTTATTAACCTCTTATTAACCTCTTATTAACCTCTTATTAACCTCTTATTAACCATCTTATTAACATCTTATTAACCTCTTATTAACCTCTTATTAACCTCTTATTAACATCTTATTAAACTCTTATTAACCTCTTATTAACATCTTATTAACCTCTTATTAACCTCTTATTAACCATCTTATTAACATCTTATTAACCTCTTATTAACATCTTATTAACCTCTTATTAACCTCTTATTAACCTCTTATTAACCTCTTATTAACCATCTTATTAACCTCTTATTAACCATCTTATTAACCTCTTATTAACCTCTTATTAACCTCTTATTAACCTCTTATTAACCATCTTATTAGCATCTTATTAACCTCTTATTAACCTCTTATTAACCTCTTATTAACATCTTATTAACCTCTTATTAACATCTTATTAACCTCTTATTAACATCTTATTAACCTCTTATCAATCTCTTATTAACCTCTTATTAACCTCTTATTAACCTCTTATTAACCTCTTATTAACCTCTTATTAATCTCTTATTAACATCTTATTAACCTCTTATTAACATCTTATTAACCTCTTATTAACCTCTTATTAACCTGTGAAATATATGTTCAATAATAGCGACGGTATTGTTTGTATGTGGTGATGGTACTGTTTGTATGTAGAGACGGTACTGTTTGTATGTAGTGACGGTACCGTTTGTATGTAGAGACGGTATCGTTTGTATGTAGTGATGGTACTGTTTGTATGTAGAGACGGTATCGTTTGTATGTAGAGACGGTATCGTTTGTATGTAGAGACGGTATCGTTTGTATGTAGCGACGGTATCGTTTGTATGTAGAGACGGTACTGTTTGTATGTAGTGACAGTATCGTTTGTATGTAGTGACGGTATCGTTTGTATGTAGTGATGGTATCGTTAGATAACAACTTCTGTCCAGCATGTATTCCGTTAATTCATTCTCCATTTTGGATGTGTGGTGTCTTTGACTGTAGCCCAATTAAATATACGCTATGGAAGGGCTGCAATCCCGTTAACAAGATCGATATGACAACAGCCAGTGAAAGTGCAGGGCGCCAAATTCAAAACAACAGAAATCTCATCATTAAAATTCCTCAAACGTACATGTATTTTATATCGTTTTAAAGGTAATTGGACCACAGTGTCCAATTTAAAATAGGCTTTACAGCAAATGCACCACAAACGATTATGTTAGGTTACCACCAACTCACAGAAAAAAAGAGCAATTTTTCCAGCCAGAGAGAGGAGTCACAAAATGCACAAATAGAGATAAAATGAATCACTAACCTTTTGATGATCTTCATCAGGTGACACTCATAGGACTTAATGTTACACAATACATGTTTGATAAAGTTCATATTTATATAAAAAAAAGCTCAGTATACATTGGCACGTTACGTTCACTACTTCCAAAAACATCCGGTGATATTGCAGAGAGCCACATCATTTACAGAAATATTCATTATAAATGTTGATGAAAATACAATGGTTAGACATGGAAATATAGATATGCCTCTCCTTAATGCAATCGCTGTGTCAGATTTCATGAAAACTTTATGGACAAAGCAAACCATGCAATAATCTGAGAACGGCGTTCAGAAAAAAGGTTTTATCCGCCATGTTGGAGTCAACTGAAATCAGAAATAACATTATAAATATTCCCTTACCTTTGATGATCTTCATCAGAATGCACTCCCAGGAATCCTAGTTCCACAATAAATGTTTGTTTTGTTCGTTAACCTGTTGCGTCTACCAAACCCGGATCCGGGATTCTATTTACAGACCTAAGCTCATTACCATAACGCAACGTTAACTATTCATGAAAATCGCAAATGAAATGAAATAAATATGCCATCTCTCAAGCTTAGCCTTTTGTAAACAACACTGTCATCTCAGATTTTCAAAACAATCATTTGTGTAAAAGTGGCTAGCTAGCGTAGCATTTAGCGTTAGCATTAGCGTTAGCATCCAGCACGCAAGATTTCAACAAAAACATAAAAGCCTTCAAATAAAATAATTTACCTTTGAAGAACTTCGGATGTTTTCAATGAGGAGACTCTCAGTTAGATAGCAGATGCTCAGTTTTTCCCAAAAAGATTCTTTGTGTATTAGAAATAGCTCCGTTTTGCACAACACATTTGGCTACCAAAAAAAAAATGAAAATTCAGTCCTCAAAACGCAAACTTTTTTCCAAATTAACTCCATAATATCGACTGAAAACATGGCAAACGTTGTTTAGAATCAATCCTCAAGGTGTTTTTCACATATCTCTTCAATGATATATCGTTCGTGGAAGCATGGTTTCTCCCCTCAATCAAATGGAAAAGTACAAGCAGCTGGCGTTTGCGCACCGAATTCCACGCAGGACACCAGGCGGACACTTGGAAAATGTAGTCTCTTATGGTCAATCTTCCAATGATATGCCTACAAATACGTCACAATGCTGCTAACACCTTGGGGGAACGACAGAAAGTGTAGGCTCATTCCTTGCGCAATCACAGCCATATAAGGAGACAATGGAAAACAGAGCTTCAGAGATTCTGCTCATTTCCTGGTTGACGCATCATCTTGGTTTCGCCTGTAGAATGAGTTCTGGGGCACTTACAGACAATATCTTTGCAGATTCTGAAACTTCAGAGTGTTTTCTTTCAAAAACTGGATAGTCGAGCATCTTTTCGTGACAAAATATCGCGCTTCAAACGGGAACGTTTTTTATCCAAAAATGAAATAGCGCCCCTAGAGATCAAAGAGGTTAATGTCCATTATTTATGTCCAAGTAGCTACTTTTGTTAGAGCGTTTAGTACCCAAATCCAAATGCTCGTGCAGGTCCAGCCGAACGTCGGACAAAAACTTCAAAATGTTATATTACAGGTCGTAGAAACATTTCAAACTAAGTGTAGAATCGTCTTTAGGATGTTGTTATCATAAATCTTCAATAACGTTCCAACCGGAGAATTCCATTGTCTGTAGAAAAGCCATGGAACGCAGGTCGCTATATCATGTGAAATGCGCATGTCCAGGACCTGGCTCTCTGCCAGACCACTGACTAAAAGAGCTCTCATCCTGCCCCACATCACAGTAGAAGCCTCATTCAAGTTTCTAAAGACTGTTGACATCTAGTGGAAGCCCTAGGAAGTGCAACATAACCACTATCCCACTGTGTATTCAATAGGGGCTGGGTTGAAAATCGACCAACCTCAGATTTCCCACTTCCTGTTTGGATTTATTCTCAGGTTTGTGCCTGCCATATGAGTTCTGTTATACTCACAGACATCATTCAAACAGTTTTAGAAACTTTAGAGTGTTTTCTATCCAATACTAATAATAATATGCATATATTAGCAACTGGACTGAGGAGCAGGCCGTTTACTCTGGGTACCTCTGGGCACCTTTCATCCAAGCTACTCAATACTGCCCCTGCAGCCATAAGAAGTTGAAGTTGTTAATTATTTACGTAAAAAGTGTTGCCTGAAATGTTGGCTGTATGGTTCATGTACATATATAATGATTGATTTCTTAGTTCATTAAACCACATAAATCTTTAATTTGGGGTGATTCTTTTTTTGCCCATTGGTGTGTTAAGGTGTGCTCCTTTCTGGTAAATGTTCTGTATAGCAAAAATCTACCTACTATCACACATAAAAGTAGTCCACTAACATGGCTTACTGAGCATGGATAATAATGGCTGTACTTCGGGCCAGATATCCTTCCACCAGAGATGCATCTCTAATTTCTCCAGCGGATCCATATCAATGCGGAGACGTGATGAGGTGAGGTCCGTACAGGAAGGACCTTATTAGAGCTCCACTTTTTATTTTTCCCTTTGCCATTGTGGTTGGAGGAGCTCCAATCGAACGCAGTGTGTTCTTAAGGTCAGAGGTCCGCCTCCAGAGTCTGTTAATGCGGTCACCGTGGGAACTGATCAATCTCCTTGCCTCAGCAGTATCGATCACAATCTGACGCTCTGTGAGACACACACATACACACACACTCCCTACTTCCCTCTGGCCACTCAGAGAGGCAGACGGTCACCTCTACCCAAAGGAGTCAGTGCGAAGCCTCTGCCACTGATTCTTTATTCTGTTCTTTAATTCATATATTTATACACTGAGTATAAACAGACATCATTAAGGACACCATCCTAATATTGAGTTGCACCCCCCATCAATGTAAACTGTTGTTTTGAGGGTGAAATTTCAACCACAGGAGTCATTATTTGTTACCAATTTTCAACATAGACAAACCTTGTATAAAATATGTTGAATTTGTGCCTTAAAAACAACGTCAGATCTTCAACGTTATATCCACTATAAACAAAAGGCTGGGCAGCACCTCTTACTGGAGAGTCAGTCTATCTACAGCTATTTATTCGGTCTCCCATCCAGAGTTTTAACCAAGCCCAGCTAACCTTTGATATTTGTCACTAGCTACTATCAATGTGCTATCTTGATTATCGACAGATCACTTGATAACTAAATACACTGAGTGAACAAAACATTAAGGACTCCCCCCTCCCCATCTTCTCTCTGACTCCCCCCTCCCCCATCTTCTCTCTGACTCCCCCCTCCCCATCTTCTCTCTGACTCCCCCCTCCCCCATCTTCTCTCTGACTCCCCCCTCACCATCTTCTCTCTGACTCCCCCCTCCCCCATCTTCTCTCTGACTCCCCCCTCACCATCTTCTCTCTGACTCCCCCCTCACCATCTTCTCTCTGACTCCCCCCTCCCCATCTTCTCTCTGACTCCCCCCTCCCCCATCTTCTCTCTGACTCCCCCCTCCCCATCTTCTCTCTGACTCCCCCCTCCCCATCTTCTCTCTGACTCCCCCCTCCCCCATCTTCTCTCTGACTCCCCCCTCACCATCTTCTCTCTGACTCCCCCCTCCCCATCTTCTCTCTGACTCCCCCCTCCCCATCTTCTCTCTGACTCCCCCCTCCCCATCTTCTCTCTGACTCCCCCCTCCCCATCTTCTCTCTGACTCCCCCCTCCCCCATCTTCTCTCTGACTCCCCCCTCCCCCATCTTCTCTCTGACTCCCCCCTCCCCCATCTTCTCTCTGACTCCCCCCTCCCCCATCTTCTCTATGACTCCCCCCTCCCCCATCTTCTCTCTGACTCCCCCCTCCCCATCTTCTCTCTGACTCCCCCCTCCCCCATCTTCTCTCTGACTCCCCCCTCACCATCTTCTCTCTGACTCCCCCCTCCCCATCTTCTCTCTGACTCCCCCCTCCCCCATCTTCTCTCTGACTCCCCCCTCACCATCTTCTCTCTGACTCCCCCCTCCCCATCTTCTCTCTGACTCCCCCCTCCCCCACCCCCTCACATCGTCGGGGCATTTTCTCTACAAGGTGTCGAAAACATTCCCCCGTCCGAATGGCACACATACACAAGCCATGTCTCAATTGTCTCATGGCTTAAAAAAAATCCTTCTTGAACCAGGTCTCCTCCCCTTTCATCTACACTGATTGAAGTGGATTTAACATGTGACATCAATAAGGGGTCATAACTTTCACCTGGATTCACCTGGTCAGTCTATGTCATGGAAAGAGCAGGTGTTCATTGACTTGTCCGCTACAAAGCAAAAGTTGTGTGGTTTTCCCATCATACAGAGCAAACATTCATCTTTTGATCTTGTTTTAAGGTTAGAACATAAAACATATCATCTCTTTGACCAATTGTTAGAGGGGGTATGAGTTATCACCTATCTGACCCATTGTTAGAGGGGGTATGCGTTATCATCTCTCTGACCCATTGTCAGAGAGGGTATGAGTTATCATCTCTCTGACCCATTGTTAGAGGTGGTATGAGTTATCATCTATCTGACCCATTGTTAGAGGTGGTATGAGTTATCATCTATCTGACCCATTGTCAGAGAGGGTATGAGTTATCATCTCTCTGACCCACTGTCAGAGAGGGTATGAGTTATCATCTATCTGACCCATTGTCAGAGAGGGTATGAGTTATCATCTCTCTGACCCATTGTCAGAGAGGGTATGAGTTATCATCGATCTGACCCATTGTTAGAGGGGGTATGAGTTATCATCTATCTGACCCATTGTTAGAGGTGGTATGAGTTATCATCTATCTGACCCATTGTTAGAGGGGGTATGAGTTATCATCTCTTTGACCCATTGTCAGAGGGGGTATGAGTTATCATCTCTCTGACCCATTGTCAGAGGGGGTATGAGTTATCATCTATCTGACCCATTGCCAGAGGGGGTATGAGTTATCATCTCTCTGACCCATTGTCAGAGGGGTTATGAGTTATCATCTATCTGACCCATTGTCAGAGGGGGTATGAGTTATCTCTCTTACCCATTATCAGAGGGGGTATGAGTTATCATCTCTCTGACCCATTGTTAGAGGGGGTATGAGTTATCTTCTCTCTGACCCATTGTCAGAGGGGGTATGAGTTATCTTCTCTCTGACCCATTTTCAGAGGGGGTATGAGTTATCATCTATCTGACCCATTGTCAGAGGGGGTATGAGTTATCATCTATCTAACCCATTGTTAGAAGTGGTATGAGTTATCATCTCTCTGACCCATTGTTAGAAGTGGTATGAGTTATCATCTCTCTGACCCATTGTCAGAGGGAGTATGAGTTATCATCTCTCTGACCCATTGTTAGAGGGGGTATGAGTTATCTTCTCTCTGACCCATTGTCAGAGGGAGTATGAGTTATCATCTCTCTGACCCATTGTTAGAGGGGGTATGAGTTATCTTCTCTCTGACCCATTGTCAGAGGGAGTATGAGTTATCATCTCTCTGACCCATTGTTAGAGGGGGTATGAGTTATCTTCTCTCTGACCCATTGTCAGAGGGGGTATGAGTTATCTTCTCTCTGACCCATTGTCAGAGGGGGTATGAGTTATCTTTTCTCTGACCAATTGTCAGAGGGGGTATGAGTTATCATCTATCTGACCCATTGTCAGAGGGGGTATGAGTTATCATCTATCTAACCCATTGTTAGAAGTGGTATGAGTTATCATCTCTCTGACCCATTGTTAGAAGTAGTATGAGTTATCATCTCTCTGACCCATTGTCAGAAGTGGTATGAGTTATCATCTCTCTGACCCATTGTTAGAGGGGGTATGAGTTATCGCTCTCTCTGGCCCATTGTGTACAGTAGGAGTAATATCCATATTGCTGTTTTGAGACATACACTAATATCTGTATAGGGTTTCTTTTTGCCCAGGCCCCAGTTTTTCCAAAAGTTATCTAAACTGGGCCCTGGGGATAAGCCTGCATACGTTCACCAAGGTTACCTGATATAATATTTAGAATACTTATGAACAGGTGCAAGGGGGAAGAGGATTTCAAGCATGTGTGTGATCTACCTGCCATATGCCCTGGTATATTCTACACTGAATGGTCTGGCTCCAAGACTTGGATATGAGAGAGAGAGAGAGAGAGGGAGGGAGAGAGGGAAAGAGAGAGGGAGGGAGGGAGGGAGGGAGGGAGGGAGGGAGGGAGGGAGGGAGGGAGGGAGGGAGGGAGGGAGGGAGGGAGGGAAGAAAAAAAAACTTTTACTATCTCATCTTGGAATACGAGAAACATGGTATAAAGGAGATGGACCCACTGGTTGCCCTCTAGGTTACAGAGAGCTGGTAGTCCCGCCCACCAAACTACCAGGTGTGAAACAGGGAAGAGACTCAGGGGGTATGCTAATTTGGTATAGAGCAGACCTAACCCACTCTTTTAAATTAGTCAAAACGGGATAATTTTACTTCTGGCTAGAAATTAATCAGGAAATGATCTCAACAGAGAAGTAAGTCCTGATATGTGCTCCCCCTAAAATAATCTCCGGACCTCCTCTGTAAAAACAATGTGCTGAGCGAATGTCAAATTGGCTTTTTACCAAATTACCATACAACAGACCACGTATTCACCCTAATTTACAAACAAACAAAGTCTTCACATGCTTTCTTGCTTTCAAAAAAGCTTTTGACTCAATTTGGCATGAGGGTCTGTTATACAAATGGATGGAAAGCGGTGTTGGGGAAAAAGCATAAGACATTATAAAATCCATGTACACAAACAACAAGTGTGCTATTTAAATTGGCCAAGAAAACAACAACAAACAATTCCCCAAAGGGCCGTGGGGTGAGACAGGGATGCAGCTTGAGCCCCACCTTCTTCAACATATCAATCAACAAATTAGGCGAGGGCACTAGAACAGTTTGCAGCACCCGGCCTCACCCTACTAGAATCTGAAGCCAAATGTTTACTGTTTGCTGATGATCTGGTGCTTCTGTCCCCAACCAAGGAGGACCTACAGCAGCATCTTAACCAGTGAAGAACAAACAATATTGTAAATACATCCCATATTTAAGTGTATTTATTTTCCTTTGGCAATGTTAACATATGTTTCCCATGCCAATTATGCCCATTGAATTGGAGAGAGAGAGAGAGAGAGAGAGAGAGAGAGAGAGGGGGGGGGGGGGGGGGGGTTTAGTTCATCCCCCGTCCACTAGGCCCTGTTCCTGGGTAGACTGGAACCTTGGCTGGCTGGCTAGCCACAGGTCACATATAGCACATTCCAGGGATTTACTCACTCACTAAGGCTATTTTACCATCCATTATAGCCCAATAGAAATAGAATGACTAGAAAAGGAAATTTCCCATTCAAGTACATGTTCTGTAATTAGATCTCTATGATCACTCCACTCTATTCTGTGTGTTTCTGTTGTTTTAAAACATTATCGGTATACAAATACCTACACCCAAATCTGAACAATTTGTCTAGGGTAGAATGTGTTATGAAGTAGAAACAGGCCGAGTAACAGCCTGAAAACAGTGGAACCTACTCTAGGAGAATGAATTGCTAGCTATCGCCAGGTGAATAGTATCCTTACAAGAAGCATGTTCGCCACCAGTCGAACAGATGCCAACAGAAGACAACTCAAACGATGCCATGCTTGAGAGTCCCCTCGTTGAAGTGAACTTCAAACTTCATAGAGAGAGAGAGATATATGTTAGATCTTCTTGTACGTAAATATTATTTTGGAATAATGGACTGACAGCGTTTGTGGGCAAAAAAACCCCAATGCTATTCACTTTGTTCATTAAGGAGCACTTAAAGGGGATTATATTATTCATCGGTTCGTTAGGCCACATCGCAAAAGAAGCTTCTTATTAAAATCAGATCCAGCTGTCTAACCTCGTTAGGCTGCGGCACCCACAACACTTAACAATAATCGTTGGTTTCGACCAAAAACAGCACACAAAAAAAGTTGAAAACTATTATATATATATTTATATATGCTTCGACCACAACTTCCGGTTTTGACTCCAGACCATTATCAGCATTATTATCAGTGGTGTCTTCTTAGCAGGGGACGATGACTGAATCAATGAATACATTACTGTTGGGTCCTCCAAACACACCATTCCTAATTCATTTACATTCCCCAAACTTTTCGATTTTTCTATTTAATTTTCTCTACATCCCTTAAGTCTCACTCACTCACTCACTCACTCACTCACTCACTCACTCATACTTCCCCTCTTATTTCATATTCTGCCTCTTTCTCTCTCTCTGTGTGAAGTAGAAAACATGAATCTGTGCTTGTGGTTAAGCGATTGATCTGGGTATTGATCCCTCTTGCCTGAATGGCCGTAAAGGTGTTAAATTGATTTCTGGGAGGATATATATTTTTCATTACAAGCACTGTGAGAAGTTCCTACTTAAAAATAAGAAAAGAAGCCGTGATGATATTAATCTATTGAAAAAGTACACCTTGAAAATAGCCTTAAATGTTTGGAGTAGTTTGGGCCTATCTGAGGAATAACGCTCATCTTAAAGAGGCTATTCGACTGCTCTCAGTGCCAAAACCCAAAGCTAACAAGGTAAAGCCTTGGTCATAACTGTTTTATGATTTCGCTGTTGCGTGGAGGGTTCCAGTCAGACCAATAAACAGGGATGGGTAGTGTCTACTGAGTGTGCCACAGCTTAGTACACTGCAGATACAAAGTGCACTACAGACAAAAAGTGCACTACAGACACAAAGTGCACTACAGATACAAAGTACACTACAGATACAAAGTACACTACAGACACAAAGTACACTACAGATACAGAGTACACTACAGATACAAAGTACACTACATATACAGAGTACACTACAGATACAAAGTACACTACAGACACAAAGTACACTACAGATACAGAGTACACTACAGATACAAAGTACACTACAGACACAAAGTACACTACAGATACAGAGTACACTACAGACACAAAGTACACTACATATACAGAGTACACTACAGATACAAAGTACACTACAGACACAAAGTACACTACAGATACAGAGTACACTACAGATACAAAGTACACTACAGACACAAAGTACACTACAGATACAGAGTACACTACAGACACAAAGTACACTACAGATACAGAGTACACTACAGATACAAAGTACACTACAGACACAAAGTACACTACAGATACAGAGTACACTACAGATACAGAGTACACTACAGACACAAAGTACACTATAGACACAAAGTACACTAAAGATACAGAGTACACTACAGACACAAAGTACACTACAGATACAGAGTGCACTACAGATACAGAGTGCACTACAGATACAAAGTACACTACAGACACAAAGTACACTACATATACAGAGTACACTACAGATACAGAGTACACTACAGACACAAAGTACACTACAGACACAAAGTACACTAAAGATACAGAGTACACTACAGACACAAAGTGCACTACAGATACAGAGTGCACTACAGATACAGAGTGCACTACAGACACAAAGTGCACTACAGACACAAAGTACACTACAGACACAAAGTACACTAAAGATACAGCGTACACTACAGACACAAAGTGCACTACAGATACAGAGTGCACTACAGATACAGAGTGCACTACAGACACAGAGTACACTACAGACACAAAGTGCACTACAGACACAAAGTGCACTACAGATACAGAGTGCACTACAGATACAGAGTGCACTACAGACACAAAGTGCACTACAGACACAAAGTACACTACATACACAAAGTACACTACAGATACAGAGTACACTACAGACACAAAGTACACTACAGACACAAAGTGCACTACAGACACAAAGTGCACTACAGACACAAAGTGCACTACAGACACAAAGTGCACTACAGACACAAAGTACACTACAGACACAAAGTACACTACAGACACAAAGTACACTACAGACACAAAGTGCACTACAGATACAAAGTACACTACAGACACAAAGTGCACTACAGACACAAAGTGCACTACAGACACAAAGTACACTACAGACACAAAGTGCACTACAGACACAAAGTGCACTACAGACACAAAGTACACTACAGACACAAAGTACACTACAGACACAAAGTGCACTACAGACACAAAGTGCACTACAGATACAGAGTGCACTACAGACACAAAGTACACTACAGACACAAAGTGCACTACAGACACAAAGTGCACTACAGATACAAAGTACACTACAGAAACAAAGTGCACTACAGACACAAAGTGCACTACAGACACAAAGTGCACTACAGACACAAAGTACACTACAGACACAAAGTACACTACAGACACAAAGTACACTACAGACACAAAGTACACTACAGACACAAAGTGCACTACAGACACAAAGTGCACTACAGACACAAAGTGCACTACAGACACAAAGTGCACTACAGACACAAAGTACACTACAGACACAAAGTACACTACAGACACAAAGTACACTACAGATACAGAGTGCACTACAGATACAGAGTGCACTACAGATACAAAGTACACTACAGACACAAAGTACACTACATATACAGAGTACACTACAGATACAGAGTACACTACAGACACAAAGTACACTACAGACACAAAGTACACTAAAGATACAGAGTACACTACAGACACAAAGTGCACTACAGATACAGAGTGCACTACAGATACAGAGTGCACTACAGACACAAAGTGCACTACAGACACAAAGTACACTACAGACACAAAGTACACTAAAGATACAGAGTACACTACAGACACAAAGTGCACTACAGATACAGAGTGCACTACAGATACAGAGTGCACTACAGACACAGAGTACACTACAGACACAAAGTGCACTACAGACACAAAGTGCACTACAGATACAGAGTGCACTACAGATACAGAGTGCACTACAGACACAAAGTGCACTACAGACACAAAGTACACTACATACACAAAGTACACTACAGATACAGAGTACACTACAGACACAAAGTACACTACAGACACAAAGTGCACTACAGACACAAAGTGCACTACAGACACAAAGTGCACTACAGACACAAAGTGCACTACAGACACAAAGTGCACTACAGACACAAAGTACACTACAGACACAAAGTACACTACAGACACAAAGTACACTACAGACACAAAGTGCACTACAGATACAAAGTACACTACAGACACAAAGTGCACAACAGATACAGAGTGCACTACAGATACAGAGTGCACTACAGACACAGAGTACACTACAGACACAAAGTGCACTACAGACACAAAGTGCACTACAGATACAGAGTGCACTACAGATACAGAGTGCACTACAGACACAAAGTGCACTACAGACACAAAGTACACTACATACACAAAGTACACTACAGATACAGAGTACACTACAGACACAAAGTACACTACAGACACAAAGTGCACTACAGACACAAAGTGCACTACAGACACAAAGTGCACTACAGATACAGAGTGCACTACAGATACAGAGTGCACTACAGACACAAAGTGCACTACAGACACAAAGTACACTACAGACACAAAGTACACTAAAGATACAGAGTACACTACAGACACAAAGTGCACTACAGATACAGAGTGCACTACAGATACAGAGTGCACTACAGACACAGAGTACACTACAGACACAAAGTGCACTACAGACACAAAGTGCACTACAGATACAGAGTGCACTACAGATACAGAGTGCACTACAGACACAAAGTGCACTACAGACACAAAGTACACTACATACACAAAGTACACTACAGATACAGAGTACACTACAGACACAAAGTACACTACAGACACAAAGTGCACTACAGACACAAAGTGCACTACAGACACAAAGTGCACTACAGACACAAAGTGCACTACAGACACAAAGTGCACTACAGACACAAAGTACACTACAGACACAAAGTACACTACAGA
>NC_092147.1:7013324-7068541 GCF_045791955.1 Oncorhynchus clarkii lewisi
AGTGGCGCAGTGGTTTGAGGCACTGCATCTCAGTGGAAGAGGTGTCACTACAGTCCCTGGTTCAAATCCAGGCTGTATCACATCCGGCCATGATTGGGAGTCCAATAGGGCGGCGCGCAATTGGCCCAGCGTCGTCCGGGTTTGCCCGGGGTAGGCCGTCATTTTAAATAAGAATGTTTTCTTAACTGACTTACCTAGTTAAATAAATGTTAAAATCGTTTTTGTTTTTTTTAAATGACAAATTCAAATCAAAATAGTGATCAACACTAGTCAATCTAGTTGTGTCTACTTGTCAAAGCCACAAAAGTGTTGTAGCTCGCTTCACCCGAAAACCTTTCACTAGGAGAATATTGTCAGGGAGGTGTTTTCATGTATCGTTTTGTATCCTTTTTATTTAACTGCGGAATAAACGTAGCATGACACGTTGGCAAAGCATTATCATTAGCATCATTATCATTACCATCATTATCATTAGCATCATTAGCATTATCATCATTATCATTAGCATCATTAGCGTTAGCATCATTAGCATTGGCATCATTAGCATTAGCATCATTAGCATTAGCATCATTAGCATTAGCATCATTTTACATTAGCATCATTATCATTTGCATCATTTTACATTAGCATCAACTTCAACAAATGAACTATTCTTTTCTCTTTTCTCCCTTTGTCTCACGAACAGGTGGACGACCAAATGAAGCTCCTCCAGAACTGTTGGAGCGAGCTCCTCATCCTCGACCACATTTTCCGTCAGGTGATGCACGCCAAAGAGGGCTCCATCCTATTGGTCACCGGCCAACAGGTAAGTCACCTGACTCCCAAAAACCCCGCCCGTCCCTTTCTGCCCGGGCCCCTCCCCTTCTCCCCACACCCTCCCCCTAGACCTCATCAGACACTCAGCACGTGCACATCAACACCCTTTAAAACACAATCGACCACACCGGCCCCCCTCGCAGTCACCGCTCCATTAAAAAATAGATTACGCTTATAGGTAATGTGACCAGAATAATCAATTATGCATTTTCTCTTTTTTTTTTTTCTTTTTTTTTTTGCATCAAGCAAGACTCCTAATGGTGAATAAATAAAGTGCTTGGTTAAGCATGCCTGCGGAGTCATAGCGATAGGGGGAAGAAAGCCTATTATGATTTACCTTTGCGGTGCCCCAGAGGAGCCTGTGAGGGCTGACGCCTGAGGCTCCTGACGAGGCCCTCAACACAGCCTGTGATTCATCAGTCAGTATGTCAACTGGCAGAGAGGGAGAAACGGATGCTTGCTATGAATATGGCTCGGGAACGCCCGGCACGTCTGTCAGTGAGACAAGAACACTTCATTATTGATGGGGCGGGTGTTTCAGAAATGTTGCTCTTCAACAAAATGTTCTCCAACAATAGATGAGGGCATTAATATTTAGGCGAGGTGAGGAGGGTCTGTTGACCTCTGATTATTAGTGGTCAGATAGTTGACCTCTGATTATTAGTGGTCAGGAAGTTGACCTCTGATTATTAGTGGTCAGATAGTTGACCTCTGATTATTAGTGGTCAGGAAGTTGACCTCTGATTAATAGTGGTCAGGAAGTTGACCTCTGATTATTAGTGGTCAGGAAGTTGACCTCTGATTAATAGTGGTCAGATAGTTGACCTCTGATTATTTGTGGTCAGGAAGTTGACCTCTGATTAATAGTGGTCAGGAAGTTGACCTCTGATTAATAGTGGTCAGGAAGTTGACCTCTGATTAATAGTGGTCAGATAGTTGACCTCTGATTATTAGTGGTCAGGAAGTTGACCTCTGATTAATAGTGGTCAGGAAGTTGACCTCTGATTAATAGTGGTCAGATAGTTGACCTCTGATTATTAGTGGTCAGATAGTTGACCTCTGATTATTAGTGGTCAGGAAGTTGACCTCTGATTATTAGTGGTCAGGAAGTTGCCCTCTGATTAATAGTGGTCAGATAGTTGACCTCTGATTATTAGTGGTCAGGAAGTTGACCTCTGATTATTAGTGGTCAGATAGTTGACCTCTGATTATTAGTGGTCAGGAAGTTAACCTCTAGTTATTAGTGATGGGGAGTTTTCATCTCAGTGCTCTCACACAGAGATAGATACATAAACACATACTCACACTCATAAACACACACATACACACACAGCGCTCAGACACACACAGACACACACACAACGCTCAGACACACACAGACACTCCCAACGCTCAGACGCACACAGACACTCACACACACAGCGCTCAGACACACACAGACACATAGCGCTCAGACACACACAGACACATACACATCGCTCAGACACACACAGCGCTCAGACACACACACAGATACACAGTGCTCAGACACACACAAACACACAGCGCTCAGACACACACAGACACACAGCGCTCAGACACACACAGACACACGGCACTCAGACACACACACAGCGCTCAGACACACACACACAGCATTCAGACACACACAGACACACAGCACTCAGATGCACACAGACACAAAACGCTCTCTGTCTCCATTGCTCTGTGTTTGATTAGCCAGGGCTGGCTATCAGCAGGTCTCGGCCAGTAAAAGAGAGCGAAGGGGAGGATTAGGAGACAGAGGGAGGAGGAGGAGGAGGGAGGACGGGGAGACAGAGGGAGGACGAGGAGACAGAGGGATGACAAGGAGTAGGAGAGGGGAGGGGAAGGAGACAGGGGGAGGAGGAGGAGACAGAGGGAGGAGGAGACAGAGGGAGGAGGAAACAGAGGGAGGAGGAGGAGACATAGGGAGGAGCAGGAGGAGACAGAGGAAGGAGATGGAGGAGACATATGAAGGAGGAGGGAGGAGGAGACAGAGGGAGGAGGAGACGGGGGAGAAGGAGGAGGAGACAGGGGAGGAGGAGACAGAGGGAGTAGGAGGAGGAGACGGGGGAGGAGGAGGAGGAGACGGGGGAGGAGGAGGAGGAGACAGGGGAGGAGGAGGAGGAGGAGGAGACAGGGGAGGAAGAGACAGAGGGAGGAGGAGACAGAGGGAGGAGGAGGAGACAGGGGAGGAGAGGAGATGGGGAGGGGGGACAGAGTCAGGGGAGGTGTAGGACCAGGTCTAGTTTGCATATTTTGGTTAATGAACAGCTGGTGTTGAGGGGCCAAAGGGGGATCATGGAGGGGGATCAGGGAGGGGTGAATCAGGGAGGGGGACCAGGGAGGAGTGAATCAGGGAGGGAGACCAGGGAGGGGTGAATCAGGGAGGGGGACCAGGGAGGGGTGAATCAGGGAGGGAGACCAGGGAGGGGTGAATCAGGGATGGGGACCAGGGAGGGGTGAATCAGGGAGGGGGACCAGGGAGGGGTGAATCAGGGAGGGGGACCAGGGAGGGGTGAATCAGGGAGCGGGACCAGGGAGACCAGGGAGGGGTGAATCAGGGATGGGGACCAGGGAGGGGTGAATCAGGGAGGGGGACCAGGGAGGGGTGAATCAGGGACGGGGACCAGGGAGGGGTGAATCAGGGAGCGGGACCAGGGAGGGGGACCAGGGAGGTGTGGATAAGGGATGGGGACCAGGGAGGTGTGAATCAGGGAGGGGGACCAGGGAGGGGTGAATCAGGGATGGGGACCAGGGAGGGGTGAATCAGGGATGGGGACCAGGGAGGAGTGAATCAGGGACGGGGACCAGGGAGGGGGACCAGGGAGGGGGACCAGGGAGGGGTGAATCAGGGATGGGGACCAGGGAGGGGTGAATCAGGGAAGGGATTTCAGGGAGGGGGACCAGGGAGGGGTGAATCAGGGAGGGGGACTAGAGAGGGGGACCAGGGAGGGGTAAATCAGGGAGCGGTACCAGGGAGGGGTGAATCAGGGAGGGATGAATCAGGGAGGGGGACCAGGGAGGGGTGAATCAGGGAGGGGAACTAGAGAGGGGGACCAGGGAGGGGGGATCAGGGAGGGGGTCCAGGGAGGGGGACCAGGGAGGGGTGAATCAGGGAGGGGGACCAGGGAGGGGTGAATCAGGGACGGGGACCATTCATTATTCTTCTATTATTCACAATGAGACCAGGGGACAGCAGCTTTAAAGCTAGGGCCAACCTCTAACATCACCAGCACCACTACCACCACTTTAACCAGCACCACCCCTTTAACCAGCACCACCCCTTTAACCAGCACCACCCCTTTAACCAGCACCATCCCTTCAACAAGCACCACCCCTTTAACCAGCACCACCCCTTTAACCAGCACCATCCCTTTAACCAGCACCACCCCTTTAACCAGCACCATCCCTTTAACCAGCACCACCCCTTTAACCAGCACCATCCCTTTAACCAGCACCATCCCTTTAACCAGCACCACCCCTTTAACCAGCACCATCCCTTTAACCAGCACCACCCCTTTAACCAGCACCACCCCTTCAACCAGCACCATCCCTTTAACCAGCACCACCCCTTTAACCAGCACCACCCCTTTAACCAGCACCACCCCTTTAACCAGCACCACCACTTTAACCAGCACCGCCCCATTAACCAGCACCACCCCTTCAACCAGCACCGCCCCATTAACCAGCACCACCCCTTCAACCAGCACCACCCCTTCAAACAGCACCACCCCATCAACCAGCACCACCCCTTTAACCAGCACCACCCCTTTAACCAGCACCACCACTTTAACCAGCACCACCCCTTTAACCAGCACCACCCCTTTAACCAGCACCACCCCTTTAACCAGCACCACCCCTTTAACCAGCACCACCCCTTTAACCAGCACCACCCCTTTAACCAGCACCACCCCTTCAACCAGCACCACCCCTTTAACCAGCACCACCCCTTTAACCAGCACCACCCCTTTTAACCAACCAGCACCACCCCCAGCACCACCCCTTTAACCAGCACCACCACTTTAACCAGCACCACCACCACTAACATCACCACTAACATCACCACCACCACTAACATCACCACCACCACTAACATCACCACTATCAGCACCACCACTTTAACCACCACCACCACTAAAACCACCACCACCACCACTATAACCACTACCACCACTATAACCACCACCACCATCACTACCACTATAACCACTACCACCACTATAACCACCACCACCATCACTACCACTATAACCACCACCACCACTATAACCACCACCACCATCACTACCACTATAACCACCACCACTATAACCACCACCACCACTATAACCACTACTACTATAACCACCACCACTATAACCACTACCACTATAACCACCACCACTGTAACCACCACCACCATCACTACCACTATAACCACCACCACTATAACCACCACCACCATAACCACTACCACTATAACCACCACCACTATAACCACCACTAACACTATAACCACTACTACTATAACCACCACCACTATAACCACCACCACTAGCACTATAACCACAGCCACTATAACCACTACCACTATACCACCACTATAACCACCACCACCACCACCACCACTATAACCACCACCACCACCACTATCACCACCACCACTATAACCACTACCACTATAACCACACTATAACCACTACCACTATAACCACTACCACTATAACCACCACCACTAGAACCACCGCCATTATAACCACCACCACCACTATAACCACCACCACTATAACCACCACCACTATAACCACCACCACCACCACTAGAACCACCGCCATTATAACCACCACCACCACTATAACCACTACCACTATAACCACCACCACTATAACCACTACCACTATAACCACCACCACTACCACCATTATAACCACCATTATAACCACCACCACTATAACCACCACCACTATAACCACTACCACTATAACCACCACCACCACTATAACCACTACACCACCACCACTATAACCACTACCACTATAACCACCACCACCACTATAACCACTACCACTATAACCACCACCACCACTATAACCACTACCACTATAACCACTACCACTATAACCACCACCACTAGAACCACTATAACCACCACCACCACTATAACCACCACCACTATAACCACCACCACTATAACCACTACCACTATAACCACCACCACTAGAACCACCGCCATTATAACCACCACCACCACTATAACCACCACCACCACCACTATAACCACTATATACCACCACCACTAGAACCACCACTACCACATATATCCACACTACCACCACCACCACTATACCACCACCACCACCACAACCACTATAACCACCACCACTATAACACCACCACCACTATAACCACCACCACTATAACCACTAGCACTATAACCACAGCCACTATAACCACTACCACTATGACCACCACCACCACTATAACCACTACCACTATAACCACTACCACTATAACCACTACCACTATAACCACCACCACTATAACCACCACCACCACTATAACCACCACCACAATAACCACTACCACTATAACCACCACCACCACCACTATCACCACCACCACTATAACCACTACCACTATAACCACCACCACCACTATAACCACTACCACTATAACCACCACCACCACTATAACCACTACCACTATAACCACTACCACTATAACCACCACCACTAGAACCACCGCCATTATAACCACCACCACCACTATAACCACCACCACTATAACCACCACCACTATAACCAATACCACTATAACCACCACCACTAGAACCACCGCCATTATAACCACCACCACCACTATAACCACTACCACTATAACCACCACCACTATAACCACCACCACTAGAACCACCACCATTATAACCACCATTATAACCACCACCACTATAACCACCACCACTATAACCACTACCACTATAACCACCACCACCACTATAACCACTACCACTATAACCACCACCACCACCACTATCACCACTATCACCACCACTATAACCACTACCACTATAACCACCACCACCACTATAACCACTACCACTATAACCACCACCACCACTATAACCACTACCACTATAACCACTACCACTATAACCACCACCACTAGAACCACCGCCATTATAACCACCACCACCACTATAACCACCACCACTATAACCACCACCACTATAACCACTACCACTATAACCACCACCACTAGAACCACCGCCATTATAACCACCACCACCACTATAACCACTACCACTATAACCACCACCACTATAACCACTACCACTATAACCACCACCACTAGAACCACCACTACCACTATAACCACCACCATTACTATATCCACTACCACTATAACCACCCCTATAACCACCACCACTACCACCACCACCACTATCACCACTACCACCACACCACCACCACCACCACTATCACCACCACCGCTATCACCACTACCACCACACCACCACCACCACTATCACCACCACCACTATAACCACTACCACTATCACCACCACTACCACTATAACCACTACCACTATCACCTCCACTACAACCACTACCACCACTATAACCACTACCATTATAACCACTACCACCATCACCACCACCACTATCACCACTATAACCACCACCACTATAACCAACGCTACTACTATCACCACCACCACCACTATAACCCCTACCACCACTATAACCGCTTCCACTATAACCACCACTACTACTATCACCACCACCACCACTATAACCATTACCACTATAACCACTACCACTATAACCACCACCACTATAACCACCACCACTAGAGAACCACCACCACTAGAACCACTACCACTATAACCACCACCACTATAACCACCACTACTATCACCACCACCACTATAACCACCACCACTATAACCACTACAACTATCACCACTACCACTATAACCACTACCACTATAACCACCACCACTATAACCACTACCACTATAACCAACACTACTACTATCACCACCACCACCACTATAACCCCTGCCACCACTATAACCACTACCACTATAACCACCACCACCACTATAACCACCACCACTATAACCACCACCATTATAACCACCACCACTATAACCACCACCACCACTACTACTATCACCACCACCACCACTATAACCCCTACCACCACTATAACCACTACCACTATAACCACTACCACTATCACCACCACCACTATAACCACCACCACCACTATAACCACTACCACTATTACCACAACCACCATCACTACCACCACCACTATAACCACCACCACTATAACCACCACCACCACTAGAACCACCACCACCACTTTATCCACCACCACTATAACCACCACCACTATACCCTTCACCACTATAACCACCACCACTATAACCACCACCACTATAACCACCACCACTATAACCACTACCACTATAACCACCACCACTATACCCTTCACCACTATAACCACCACCACTATAACCACCACCACTATAACCACCACCACTATAACCACTACCACTATTACCACAACCACCATCACTACCACCACCAAAAGCACACACCAGTATGTTGTCCATAATAGAAACTGCCTGCTGTTGTCAGAATGGCCCCGGTGCACCACTGGGGGATTAGCGGAGAAATGTAAGCAATTCATAAGCTTCAGGACATGTCCCCGCCCCTTCCTCCCTCACTGCCCTCCTGTCTGTCAGCTTAGTCAGGAATTGGCCTTCGGAGGAATCTGATACAGCAACTTATATGTAATGACACAAATCTAATTTATACAGCTCTTTGGTCCGTCTTGTACTGAACTGTCTTTGGTTCAAACACAAGATACGTGACTGCTGGTGTCATGTGAAAACACTGGCTGAGTTCAGTAGGGTATGAATGCACAAGCATTGTCTTGCCATTTCCTCGGCACGATAAGTCTTTGATATTGCTTGATGTCAATGGCACTAGCACATGAAAGGCAAATGTGAAAATATTGTTCAAAAAAATCTTCTCTGAACAAACACATTTATTCAGCAGGTTTCCACTACTTTCGAATAACATTTTCTTTTTAAAGGAACTGTAACGGAATTCTTCGTCCTCTTCTGACGAGGAGTATGAAATGTCGGACCAATGCGCAGTGTGGTATGTGTTCATGATGTTTATTAACTGAACAACAAAATACAAAATAACAATGTGAAATATACGAAAACCGAAACAGTCCTGAAAGGTGCAGAAAACACTAGACAGAAAACAATCACCCACAAAACATAGGTGGGAAAAGGCTACTAACATAGACAATCACCCACAAACAAACAGTGCAACCCAGGCTACCTAAGTGTGATTCTCAATCAGAGGCAACGAACGACACCATACCAGGCCAAACACATAAACACAACATAGAAAAAAGAACATAGACTACCCACCCCAACTCACGCCCTGACCAAACTTAAACAAAGACACAACAAAGGAACTAAGGTCAGAACGTGACAGGAACTTTCTGTTTTCTTTGAAGTAGAACACTCTAATCCAAATTTCTGAAAGATTTGGGGCTAAATTCAATCCGTATCGCTGAAGAGCCACGCTATAGCGGGATAGAAATTTAAAGCCAATGTTCTTAGCGGAGACTGCATTCCCTGTAAATTATGCATATGTCAGCTCAATCAGAAATTAACTTAACATTTTATTTTCAAATTGCGCTACTGTGCTGAACTTCAACGATACGGAATGAATCTAGCCCTTACACAATTAATTGAAGGCATAGTTTTTTTTATACAGTGCCTTGCAAAGGTATTTAAACCCAACATCTCTCATCACCCCGAGAACTCCATCCCCACAGTGAAGCATGGTGGTGGCAGCATCATGCTGTGGGGATGTGTTTCATTGGCAGGGACTGGGAAACTGGTAAGAATTGAAGGAATGTTCGATGGTGCTAATTACAGGGACATTCTTAAGGGAAACCTGTTTCAGGCCTCCAGAGATTTGAGACTGGGACAGAGGTTCAACTTCCAGCAGGACAATGACTCTAAGCATACTGCTAAAGTAACACACAAGTGGTTTAAGGGGAAACTTTTAAATGTCTTGGAATGGCCTAGTCAAAGCCCAGACCTCAATACAATTGAGAATCTGTGGTATGACTTAAAGATTGCTGTACACCATTGCTGTACACCATCCAACTTGAAGGAGCTGGAGCAGTTTTGCCTTGAAGAATTGGCAAAAATCCCAGTGGCTAGATGTGCCAACCTTATAGAGACATACCCCAAGAGACTTGCAGCTGTAATTGCTGCAAACGGTGGCTCTACAAAGTATTGACTTTGGGAGGGTGAATAGTTACGCATGCTCAAGATTTGTTGGCTTATCTTGTTTGTTTCACAAATGAAATATGTTGCGTCTTCAAAGTGCTAGGAGTGTTGTGTAAATCAAATGATACACCCCCCCCCCCCCCCCCCCCCCAAAAAAAAAATTTTATATCCAATTTGTATTTTTTTTTAAAAATGGAAAATGCCAACAGGCTTCTACCCCTAAGCCATAAGACTGCTAAATAGTTCATTAAATGGTTTACCCAGACTATTTGCACTGACTCTATCTTGCACGGACTCTATGCACACTCACAAGATTATACTGTATATACCGTTTAAACACACATTACATACACACTCACTCACACACACACTACACTGACACTCTCACACAAAAACCACACACATTCACACACACACACACACACACACACACACACACACACACACACACACACACACACACACACACACACACACATAGCACACACACACAAAATGAGTTCGTAAGCAAGCTGTTTACGGTAAAGTCTACATCCGTTGTATTCGGGGCATGTGACAAATCAAATTTGTCACAAAAATAGTTTTTACTTAAGGCTAGGAAGCCATAACCCAAGGCATTAACATCAAGAGTCCAATCCTTCATTGAAGTTATTTCATGCACAGATGGTTTTCTATAAATTGATTGACACCTTAGGAGGGAGGGGGGGTTGACTTTTCACTGACTCATCATTTCCACCACCTCAAAAAAGGGATGAGGGAGACGAAGAGGGGGAGAGACAGAGAGAGAGAGAGAGAGATGGAAAGACAGAGAGAGAGAGGGGAGATATGGAGAGAGAGAGGGAGAGATGGAGAGACAGAGAGAGATGGAGAGATGAGGAGACAGAGAGAGAGATGGAGAGACAGGGGAGAGAGATACAGAGACTGAGAGAGAGAGATATGGAGAGACAGAGAGAGAGAGATGGAGAGAGAGCGAGCGAGATGGAAAGACAGAGAGAGAGAGGGAGATATGGAGAGAGAGAGGGAGAGATGGAGAGACAGAGAGAGAGATGGAGAGATGAGGAGACAGAGAGAGAGAGATGGAGAGAGAGCGAGATGGAAAGACAGAGAGAGAGAGGGAGATATGGAGAGAGAGAGGGTGAGATGGAGAGACAGAGAGTGAGAGATGGAGAGACATAGAGAGATGGAGAGAGAGAGAGATGGAGAGATGGAGACAGATGGAGACATGGAGAGACCGAGAGAGAGATATGGAGAGATGGAGAGACCGAGAGAGAGAGAGAGACAGAGAGGGAGAGACAGGAGACAGACAGTGAAGTGAGGGAGAGAGAGAGACAGGAGACAGAGAGGGAGAGATGGAGAGAGAGAGCGAGAGAGAGAGACAGAGAGATGACGTGAGGAGGAGAGGGAAAAGCTGGCGTGCATCTCCGAATCCTCCTGATGATTTAAAACATTCTACTCATCATATTTAATTAATGCGACTTGCGAGGACCCCTCCCTCAGCCTTCTACCTTCCTGAGCTTAAGGGGCAACCCTATTCTCTCCCCTCCCTCAGCCTTCTACCTTCCTGAGCTTAAGGGGCAGCCCTATTCTCTCCCCTCCCTCAGCCGTCTACCTTCCCATAGAAACAACACTATTCTCTTCCCTCCCTCAGCCTGTCTACCTTCCCAGAGAAACAACACCATTCTCTTCCCTCCCTCAGCCTGTCTACCTTCCTGAGCTTAGGGGGAAGCCCTATCCTCTCCCCTCCCTCAGCCGTCTATCTTCCCAGAGAAACAGCCCTATCCCTACACCTCCCTCTACCTTCCCCAAGAAACCCTGGCACAGTCAATTATGCTAATGTTTGTCAATAAATATTAAAATGTAATATGGCCAGACTCCTGTGAGTGGCAGCTATAGACTTGCCTCCCAGACAAATTTGCTGCTGCTGCAGATATTAAGTGCACCTGAAAGGGCTTGCGGTGTGCCACGGGGCCAGACCATGAGGAGGGGCAGGCCTGGGGGACCTCCAGGGGGGGGCTCACACACTCTCACCCCTCGCCCCTCTCACCCCTCGTCCCTCTCTCTCCCCGACCCCTGCATCTAGATGCAGAGGGGAGAAGAGGGGGCTGGAGATAGGGAGGGGAGAGGAGGGAGAAGGAGAGAGGTGAACATGCGTTCTCTCTCTCTCTCTGCCTCTTTCTGTCTCTCTCTGTCTCTCTCTCTCTCTCTCTGTCTCTCTGTCTCTCTCTTTCTCTGTCTCTCTCTCTCTCCGTCTCTCTCTCTCTCTGTCTCTCTCCTCTCCATCTCTCTCCGTCTCTCTCCCTCTCTGTCTCTCCTTTTTCTCCCACTCTCTCCAGTCAGATTAATATAATAGTTTGTATTAAAAGTTTGTATGCTTTGCAAGAATAACGATTTCCATAATAATCCTGTTTATACGGACACATCTGAAATCAGGCTACCAAAACATTCGACCACAGCAACCATGTTATTTTTGCTAAGCCTACGTGAGTGTGGACATGTAAAGTTTGTATGTAAAAACCTATATCTAAGATACATACAGTGTCTTCAGAAAGTGTTCACACCCTTTGACCTTTTCCACATTTTGTTGTGTTACAGTCTGAATTTAAAATTGCTTACATTTGTTTTTTTTGTAACACAATACCCCATAATGTCAAAGTGGAATTATGTTTTTAGACATTTTTACTGATTAATAACAAATTAAAAGCTGAAATTTCTTGAGTCAATAATTATTCAACCCCTTTGTTATGGCAAGCCTCAATAAGTTCAGAAGTGAAAAAAAAAGTCACATAATAAATTGCATTGAACTCAATATGTGTGAAATAACAGTGTTTAACGTGATTTTTAACGACTCATCTCTGTACACCACACATACAATAATCTGTAAAGTCCCTCATCTCTGTACCCTACACATACAATACTCTGTAAAGTCCCTCATCTCTGTACCCCACACATACAATAATCTGTAAGGTCCCTCATCTCTGTACCCTACACATACAATAATCTGTAAGGTCCCCACACACCCTACACATACAATCATCTGTAAGGTCCCTGTACCCCACACATACAATAATCTGTAAGGTCCCTCATCTCTGTACCCCACACATACAATAATCTGTAAGGTCCCTCAGTCGAGCAGTGAATTTCAAACACAGATTAAACCACGAAGAGGTTTTCCGATGCCTCGCAAAGAAGGACACCTATTGATAGATTGGCAAAGTCACTACAGGCGTCCTTACTACAGTAACTCAGTTGATTTCAACATGAGACCAATAGTGACTTTAAAACAGTTACACAGTTTAAACTGTGAGGAGGGTTCAACAACATTGTAGTTACTCCACAATACTAACCTTATTGTTAGTAGGGAAAAGAAGAAATCCTGTACAGAATAAAAAATATTCCAAAATCCTGTTTGAAACAAGGCACTAAAGTAATACTGCAAAAAAAATGTGTCAAAAGAAATGTTTGTCTTGAATACAAAGTATTTTGTTTGGGGCAAATTCAAAACAACACATCACTGAGTACCATGGGGGCTGGGATTAAAAATGCAAATGAATTAAATAAAAATACAGCCAAAACACACTTCACGACAAGAGAGACAACACAGCACAAAGAGAGACCTAAAGACAACGACATGGCACGGCAGCAAACATAATTTTTATTAAACGAGGCAAGTCAGTTAAGAACTAATTATTATTTTCAATGACAGCCTAGGAACCGTGTGTTAACTGCCTTGTTCAGGGGGGCAGAACAACTGATTTATACCTTGTCAGCTCGTGGATTCGATCTTGCAACCTTTCAGTAACTAGTTCAACGCTCTAAACACTAGGCTACCTGCCGCGCATGATGACAAAGCATGGTAGACAACACAGGAGAGAGAGAGAAGGCATAGTAAGGACATCTGACAACATAGTAAGGACATCTGACATCATAGTAAGGACATCTGACATCATAGTAAGGAATCTTCTGACATCATAGTAAGGACATCTTATGACATCATAGTAAGGACATCTGACATCATAGTAAGGACATCTGACATCATAGTAAGGACATCTGACATCATAGTAAGGAATCTTCTGACATCATAGTAAGGACATCTTATGACATCATGGTAAGGACATCATCTGACATCATAGTAAGGACATCTTATGACATCATAGTAAGGACATATTATGACATCATACTAAGACATCATCTGAGCTGTCTGTCAAGTAGAAGATGCCAATTGAGAAAATCCAATTGTTTTTACTTTCCAAAAGATGTTCATTCATCCACACAACACATGTTTCTCACCTCAACTTCAGTATACACTGCATGGGAGTGTGTAGTGTGAGATCAACCACTAGCTTGGACCAGTCACCTGTTGTACTTCATTGTATGAATGAATTAATGACTTACATTTTATTTTAGTATCAAATCGCCAATTGGCAACCCATCCCTTATGGGATGAATTGACACAAACAAACATTGCAATAATTCACTGTGGTAATGAAATGATCATTCTTCTTCCTGTATACTCTGCATCGCATAAAGAGTGAAGAAATAAACATTAAAATCAATACATAATAGTAAATGACATCCCTAGAGCAGTACAATAATATATATACATACAGTGAGGGAAAAAAGTATTTGATCCCAAGCTGATTTTTTACGCTTGCCCACTAACAAAGAAATGATCAGTCTATAATTGTAATGGTAGGTTTATTTGAACAGTGAGAGACAGAATAACAACAAAAGAAATCCAGAAAAACGCAGGTCAAAAATGTTATAAATTGATTTGCATTTTAATGAGGGAAATAAGTATTTGACCCCTCTGCAAAACATGACTTAGTACTTGGTGGCAAAACCCTTGTTGGCAATCACAGAGGTCAGACGTTTCTTGTAGTTGGCCACCAGGTTTGCACACATCTCAGGAGGGATTTAGTCCCACTGCTCTTTGCAGATCTTCTCCAAGTCATTAAGGTTTCGAGGCTGACGTTTGGCAACTCGAACCTTCAGCTCCCTCCACAGATTTTCTATGGGATTAAGGTCTGGAGACTGGCTAGGCCACTCCAGGACCTTAATGTGCTTCTTCTTGAGCCACTCCTTTGTTGCCTTGACCGTGTGTTTTGGGTCATTGTCATGCTGGAATACCCATCCAGGACCCATTTTGAATGCCCTGGCTGAGGGAAGGAGGTTCTCACCCAAGATTTGACGGTACATGGCCCCGTCCATCGTCCCTTTGATGCGGTGAAGTTGTCCTGTCTCCTTAACAAAAAAACACCCCCAAAGCATAATGTTTTCACCTCCATGTTTGACGGTGGGGATGGTTTCCTTGGGGTCATAGGCAGCATTCCTCCTCCTCCAAACACGGCAAGTTGAGTTGATGCCAAAGAGCTCCATTTTGGTCTCATCTGACCACAACACTTTCGCCCAGTTGTCCTCTGAATCATTCAGATGTTCATTGGCAAACTTCAGCAGGGGGACCTTGCGGGCGCTGCAGGATTTCAGACCTTCACGGCGTAGTGTGTTACCAATTGTTTTCTTGGTGACTATGGTCCCAGCTGCTGTGAGATCATTGACAAGATCCTCCTGTGTAGTTCTGGGCTGATTCCTCACCGTTCTCATGATCATTGCAACTCCATGAGGTGAGATCTTGCATGGAGCCCCAGGCCGAGGGAGATAGACAGTTCTTTTGTGTTTCTTCCATTTGCGAATAATCACACCAACTGTTGTCACCTTCTCACCAAGCTGCTTGGCAATGGTCTTGTAGCCCATTCTAGCCTTGTGTAAGTCTACAATCTTGTCCCTGACATCCTTGGAGAACTCTTTGGTCTTGGCCATGGTGGAGAGTTTGGAATCTTATTGATTGATTGCTTCTGTGGACAGGTGTCTTTTATACAGGTAACAAACTGAGATTAGGAGCACTCCCTTTATGCATACATACATACATACATACATACATACATACATACATACATACATACATACATACATACATAACATATACAAATAAATAAATACTGAAAAAATAGGGAAAAAAGAAACAGAAGTCATTTGAACCCAGTCTGGCACAAAGAGACGATTCATGTGGGAGACAAGCCTATACACAATCTATATACACACGCCATTACCCAACATGCTATTAGGGTACTGCTTGGGCTACAACATGCTATTATAGTACTGCTTGGGCTACAACATGCTATTATAGTACTGCTTGGGCTACAACATGCTATTATAGTGCTGCTTGGGCTACAACATGCTATTAGGGTACTGCTTGGGCTACAACATGCTATTATAGTACTGCTTTGGCTACAACATGCTATTATAGTACTGCTTGGGCTACAACATGCTATTAGGGTACTGCTTAGGCTACCACATGCTATTAGGGTACTGCTTGGGCTACAACAAGCTATTATAGTACTGCTTGGGCTACAACATGCTATTATAGTACTGCTTGGGCTACAACATGCTATTATAGTACTGCTTGGGCTACAACATGCTATTATAGTACTGCTTGGGCGACAACATGCTATTATAGTACTGCTTGGGCTACAACATGCTATTATGGTATTGATTGGGCTACAACATGCTATAATGGTACTGCTTGGGCTACAACATGCTATTATAGTACTGCTTGGGCTACAACATGCTATTATAGTACTGCTTGGGCTACAACATGCTATTATGGTATTGCTTGGGCTACAACATGCTATTAGGGTACTGCTTGGACTACAACATGCTATTAGGGTACTGCTTGGACTACAACATGCTATTAGGGTACTGCTTGGGCTACAACATGCTATTAGGGTACTGCTTGGGCTACAACATGCTATTATAGTACTGCTTGGGCTACAACATGCTATTATATTTATATTTACTATATATATTTACTAAATCAAAGTGTAACGTGCAAAGTTTGCTCCTGTCATTCCGTAGAGGAAATAAATTAGACAATGAAATGTGTTTGTGTGTGTTTGTGTGTTTGTGTGTGTGTGTGTGTGTGTGTGTGTGTGTGTGTGTGTGTGTGTGTGTGTGTGTGTGTGTGTGTGCCCTCTCCTGCAAGGTGGATTATTCTGTAATTGCCTCCCAAGCCGGAGCTTCTCTAAACAACCTGATGAGCCACGCTCAGGAGCTGGTGGGCAAGCTGCGCTCCCTGCAGCTGGACCAGAGGGAGTTCGTCTGCCTCAAGTTCCTTGTTCTGTTCAGCTTGGGTGAGTATCCAAGGGGTGGGGGGGGGGGGGGCAGGAGGTTGGTGGAGAGAGGAGGAGGGGTGTCTGACTACCGGAGAGAGGGAGGCTGTGGGGGCTGGGTGAGGGAGAGAAGAGGTTGGGAGGATTTCTCAGCTTGGGTGAGTTACAGGGGGGAGAGGCTGCGGTAGGGGAGGAGGGAGGCTGATGTGGGGGAGGACGTTGAGGGGAATTGAATAGAAGTGTGTGGGGGGGTGAGAGGTGAGGTAGGGGAACAGAGGGAACAGGCAAACACACACACATACCTAAGAAAGCAGGTTAAATATTCTGTGTGTGTGTTTGTTGGTCAACCATGGGACTTTTCTCACCATTTCCCCTTCGTAACTTACACCTTCTCACTCCGGTAGTTTACCATTATTTCAAGACCATGTGATACGCTCCCCCTAGCCTACTGTGGACACCGGTTCCCCCTATCAAACACGGACCTCTAGGGCTGATGCTTTCTATCAGGAATGATTGACGGAATTGTTATGTACTTGGCTGTTCGTCAAACACATATTACCATATCAGTTGCATTTTCACATCTGATCTCAACACAATCTCAGACCCAACCAACCCCCCGCTTCTCACCCCTACCTCTCCTCCTCCCCCTCCTCATCGACCCCTCTCAGTCCCACCTGGAAAAGGGCTTAACTTCTCCCACCTCCCGCTAAACAAAGGAGCAGGGGCCCTTGTGTTTTTGGATGGGAGAGGGGAGGCTGGGTGGGTGGGTGGGGGGGTGAGAGGGGAGGCTGGGTGGATGGGTGGGTGGGTGGGAGGGTGGGAGGGAGGGGGAGGGGTGAGAGGGGAGGCTGGGTGGGTGGGTGTATGGGTGGGAGGGGTGAGAGGGGAGGCTGCGTGGGTGGGTGGGTGGGTGGGAGGGAGAGGGGAGGTTGGGTGGGTGGGTGGGTGGGTGGGAGGGGGGAGGGTGTGAGGGGAGGCTGGGTGGGTGGGTGTGATGAGGGATTTGGGGGGTTGATGGTCTAAATCATTTGCCGGTAACATCATCCATAACATCATCCATAATGATGCCTGTTCAGCCTGTTCTCTGGTGCTGCCTGTTCTCTGGTGCATCCGGGGCCCATGCTAGACGCTACGGAGAGAGAGCTGGAAACAAACACTAAAGCCAGGAGATTAGAAGGGATCTGATTAATATCATCCCACAGTCGAGGGGAGTGTGTGTGTGTGTGTGTGTGTGTGTGTGTGTGTGTGTGTGTGTGTGTGTGTAATCTGTTCCATCTAAAGAGCCTATTAATAGGGATATAATGAAATGAGGCATGAAACTACTCCCATGCCGTTCTGTGTGATTACAGAAAGCAAAATGAGGTGAAACACACTTTAATGTCAGCAATAGCACTTATATATGCTACCTGATACATGCTACCTGATACATGCTTCCTGATACATGCTTCCTGTTACATTCTAATTGAAACATGCTACCTGATACATGCTACCTGATACATGCTACCTGATACATGCTACCTGATACATTCTAATTGAAACATGCTACCTGATACATGCTACCTGATACATTCTACATGATAGATGTTACCTGATACATGCTACCTGATACATGCTACCTGATACATGTTACATGATACATGCTACATGCTACCTGATACATGCTACCTGATACATGCTACCTGATACATGCTACCTATTACATTCTAATTGACATAGATAGGGAACCATCCCTTGCTCCAATTACCTATCAAGTGGAGCACACCTTTTTATCAGCTTCACATCACACATATTATACAGATACTGCAGGTATACAAATACACATCACATATTATACAGCTACTGCAGTTATACAAATACACATCAAATATTATACAGATACTGCAGGTATACAAATACACATCACATATTATACAGCTACTGCAGGTATACAAATACACATCACATATTATACAGCTACTGCAGGTGTTACGGTGAGTGAATGAGGACCCAAAAGCGAACTAACTTAAACAGAGCTTCTTTAATAACCAAACATAGGTAGGCTCAGATAGACCGGCAGATTCCGACAGGACAGGTCAAGGTTACAGCAAACATGACGATAGTCTGGTTCAGGCATGAAACACAACAAACAAGAATCCGACAAGGACAGGAACAAAAACAGAGAGAGATATAGGGGACTAATCAGAGGGAAAAAGGGAACAGGTGGGAAAAGGGGTGACGAGGTAGTCAAGAGGAGACAAGGAACAGCTGGGGGAAAGCGGGGGAGAAAAGGTAACCTAATACGACCAGCAGAGGGAGACAGGGTGAAAGGAAAGGACAGAAAGACACAACATGACAATACATGACAGTACCCCCCCACTCACCGAGCGCCTCCTGGCGCACTCGAGGAGGAAACCTGGCGGCAACGGAGGAAATCCTCGATCAGCGCACGGTCCAGCACGTCCCGAGAGGGAACCCAACTCCTCTCCTCAGGACCGTACCCCTCCCAATCTACGAGGTACTGGTGACCACGGCCCCGAGGACGCATGTCCAAAATCCTGCGGACCCTGTAGATGGGTGCGCCCTCGACAAGGATGGGGGGGGGGGGGGGGGGGAAGACGAGCGGGGGCGCGAAGAACGGGCTTGATACAGGAGACATGGAAGACCGGGTGGACGCGACGAAGGTATCGCGGAAGAAGAAGTCGAACTGCGACAGGATTAATGACCCGAGAAATACGGAACGGACCAATGAACCGCGGGGTCAACTTGCGAGAAGCCGTCTTAAGGGGAAGGTTCTGAGTGGAGAGCCAAACTCTCTGACCGCGACAATATCTAGGACTCTTAGTTCTACGCTTATTAGCAGCCCTCACAGTCTGCGTCCTATAACGGCAAAGTGCAGACCTGACCCTCTTCCAGGTGCGCTCGCAACGTTGGACAAAAGCCTGAGCGGAGGGGACGCTGGACTCGGCGAACTGAGATGAGAACAGCGGAGGCTGGTACCCGAGGCTACTCTGAAAAGGAGATAGCCCGGTCGCAGACGAAGGAAGCGAGTTGTGGGCGTATTCTGCCCAGGGGAGCTGTTCTGACCAAGACGCAGGGTTGCGAAAAGAAAGACTGCGTAAGATGCGACCAATAGTCTGATTGGCCCGTTCTGCTTGACCGTTAGACTGGGGGTGAAAGCCGGAAGAGAGACTGACGGAAGCCCCAATCAAACGGCAAAACTCCCTCCAAAATTGAGACGTGAATTGCGGACCTCTGTCCGAAACGACGTCTGACGGAAGGCCATGAATTCTGAAAACATTCTCGATGATGATTTGTGCCGTCTCTTTAGCAGAAGGAAGCTTAGCAAGGGGAATGAAATGAGCCGCCTTAGAGAACCTATCGACAACCGTAAGAATAACAGTCTTCCCCGCTGACGAAGGCAGTCCGGTGACAAAATCTAAGGCGATGTGAGACCACGGTCGAGAGGGAATGGGAAGCGGCCTGAGACGGCCGGCAGGAGGGGAGTTACCGGACTTAGTCTGCGCGCAGACCGAACAAGCAGCCACGAAACGACGCGTGTCATGCTCCCGGGTGGGCCACCAAAAACGCTGGCGAATGGAAGCAAGCGTACCCCGAACGCCAGGGTGGCCGGCTAACTTGGCAGAGTGAGCCCACTGAAGAACGGCCAGACGAGTAGGAACGGGAACGAAAAGAAGGTTCCTAGGACAAGCGCGCGGCGACGGAGTGTGAGTGAGCGCTTGCTTTACCTGCCTCTCAATTCCCCAGACAGTCAACCCGACAACACGCCCCTCAGGGAGAATCCCCTCGGGGTCAGTGGAGGCTACTGAAGAACTGAAGAGACGAGATAAAGCATCAGGCTTGGTGTTCTTAGAGCCCGGACGATAAGAAATCACGAACTCGAAACGAGCGAAAAACAGCGCCCAACGCGCCTGACGCGCATTAAGTCGTTTGGCAGAACGGATGTACTCAAGGTTCCTATGGTCAGTCCAAACGACAAAAGGAACGGTCGCCCCCTCCAACCACTGTCGCCATTCGCCTAGGGCTAACCGGATGGCGAGCAGTTCGCGGTTTCCCACATCATAGTTACGTTCCGACGGCGACAGGCGATGAGAAAAATACGCGCATGGGTGGACCTTGTCGTCAGAGAGGGAGCGCTGAGAAAGAATGGCTCCCACGCCCACCTCTGACGCGTCAACCTCGACAACGAACTGTCTAGAGACGTCAGGTGTAACAAGGATAGGAGCGGATGTAAAACGATTCTTGAGGAGATCAAAAGCTCCCTGGGCGGAAACGGACCACTTAAAGCACGTCTTGACAGAAGTAAGGGCTGTGAGAGGAGCTGCCACCTGACCGAAATTACGGATGAAACGACGATAGAAGTTCGCGAAGCCGAGAAAGCGCTGCAGCTCGACGCGTGACTTAGGGGCGGGCCAATCAATGACAGCTTGGACCTTAGCGGGATCCATCTTAATGCCTTCAGCGGAAATAACAGAACCGAGAAATGTGACGGAGGAGGCATGAAAAGTGCACTTCTCAGCCTTCACAAAAAGACAATTCTCTAAAAGGCGCTGGAGGACACGTCGAACGTGCTGAACATGAATCTGGAGTGACGGTGAAAAAATCAGGATATCGTCAAGGTAAACGAAAACAAAGATGTTCAGCATGTCTCTCAGGACATCATTGACTAATGCCTGAAAGACAGCTGGAGCGTTAGCGAGGCCGAAAGGAAGAACCCGGTATTCAAAGTGCCCTAACGGAGTGTTAAACGCCGTCTTCCACTCGTCCCCCTCCCTGATGCGCACGAGATGGTAAGCGTTACGAAGGTCCAACTTAGTGAAAAACCTGGCTCCCTGCAGGATCTCGAAGGCTGAAGACATAAGAGGAAGCGGATAACGATTCTTAACTGTTATGTCATTCAGCCCTCGATAATCTATGCAGGGGCGCAGAGACCCGTCCTTCTTCTTGACAAAAAAAAACCCCGCTCCGGCGGGAGAGGAGGAGGGGACTATGGTACCGGCGTCAAGAGCTACAGACAAATAATCCTCGAGAGCCTTACGTTCGGGAGCCGACAGAGAGTATAGTCTACCCCGGGGGGGAGTGGTTCCCGGAAGGAGATCAATACTACAATCATACGACCGGTGTGGAGGAAGAGAGGTGGCCCTGGACCGACTGAACACCGTGCGCAGATCGTGATATTCCTCCGGCACCCCTGTCAAATCACCAGGCTCCTCCTGTGAAGAAGAGACAGAGGAAACAGGAGGGATAGCAGACATTAAACATTTCACATGACAAGAGACGTTCCAGGAGAGGATAGAATTACTAGACCAATTAATGGAAGGATTATGACAAACTAGCCAGGGATGGCCCAAAACAACAGGTGTAAAAGGTGAACGAAAAATCAAAAAAGAAATGGTTTCGCTATGATTACCAGAAACAGTGAGGGTTAAAGGTAGCGTCTCACGCTGAATCCTGGGGAGAGGACTACCATCCAGGGCGAACAAGGCCGTGGACTCCCTTAACTGTCTGAGAGGAATGTCATGTTCCCGAGCCCAGGTCTCGTCCATAAAACAGCCCTCCGCCCCAGAGTCTATTAAGGCACTGCAGGAAGCTGACGAACCGGTCCAGCGTAGATGGACCGACAAGGTAGTGCAGGATCTTGAAGGAGAGACAGGAGTAGTAGCGCTCACCAGTAGCCCTCCGCTTACTGATGAGCTCTGGCTTTTACTGGACATGAAGTGACAAAATGACCAGCAGAACCGCAATAGAGACAGAGGCGGTTGGTGATTCTCCGTTCCCTCTCCTTAGTCGAGATGCGGATACCTCCCAGCTGCATAGGCTCAGCTCCCGAGCCGGCAGAGGAAGATGGTAGTGATGCGGAGAGGGGGGCAACGGAGAACGCGAGCTCCTTTCCACGAGCTCGGTGACGAAGATCAACCCGTCGCTCAATGCGAATAGCGAGTTCAATCAAGGAATCCACGCTGGAAGGAACCTCCCGGGAGAGAATCTCATCCTTTACCTCTGCGCGGAGACCCTCCAGAAGACGAGCGAGCAAAGCCGGCTCGTTCCAGCCACTGGAGGCAGCAAGAGTGCGAAACTCAATAGAGTAGTCTGTTATGGATCGATTGCCTTGACATAGGGAAGACAGGGCCCTGGAAGCCTCCTCCCCAAAAACAGATCGATCAAAAACCCGTATCATCTCCTCCTTAAAGTCCTGATACTGGTTAGTACACTCAGCCCTTGCCTCCCAGATTGCCGTGCCCCACTCACGAGCCCGTCCAGTAAGGAGAGATATGACGTAGGCGACACGAGCAGTGCTCCTGGCGTAAGTGTTGGGCTGGAGAGAAAACACAATATCACACTGGGTGAGGAACGAGCGGCATTCAGTGGGCTCCCCAGAGTAACACGGCGGGTTATTGATTCTGGGCTCCGGGGATTCGAAAGCCCTGGAAGTGGCCGGTGGATCGAGGCGGAGATGGTGAACCTGTTCTGTGAGGTTGGAGACTTGGGTGGCCAGGGTCTCAACGGCATGTCGAGCAGCAGACAATTCCTGCTCGTGTCTGCCTAGCATCGCTCCCTGGATCTCGACGGCTGAGTGGAGAGGATCCGAAGTCGCTGGGTCCATTCTTGGTCGGATTCTTCTGTTACGGTGAGTGAATGAGGACCCAAAAGCGAACTAACTTAAACAGAGCTTCTTTAATAACCAAACATAGGTAGGCTCAGATAGACCGGCAGATTCCGACAGGACAGGTCAAGGTTACAGCAAACATGACGATAGTCTGGTTCAGGCATGAAACACAACAAACAAGAATCCGACAAGGACAGGAACAAAAACAGAGAGAGATATAGGGGACTAATCAGAGGGAAAAAGGGAACAGGTGGGAAAAGGGGTGACGAGGTAGTCAAGAGGAGACAAGGAACAGCTGGGGGAAAGCGGGGGAGAAAAGGTAACCTAATACGACCAGCAGAGGGAGACAGGGTGAAAGGAAAGGACAGAAAGACACAACATGACAATACATGACAGCAGGTATACAAATATACATCAAATATTATACAGATACTGCAGGTATACAAATATACATCACATATTATACAGATACTGCAGGTATACAAATACACATCACATATTATACAGATACTGCAGGTATACAAATATACATCAAATATTATACAGATACTGCAGGTATACAAATATACATCAAATATTATACAGATACTGCAGGTATACAAATACACATCAAATATTATACAGATACTGCAGGTATACAAATATACATCAAATAGTATACAGATACTGCAGGTATACAAATATACATCACATATTATACAGATACTGCAGGTATACAAATACACATCACATATTATACAGATACTGCAGGTATACAAATATACATCAAATATTATACAGATACTGCAGGTATACAAATACACATCACATATTATACAGATACTGCAGGTATACAAATACACATCACATATTATACAGATACTGCAGGTATACAAATATACATCAAATATTATACAGATACTGCAGGTATACAAATAGACATCAGATTGGTAGAACTGCATGATTCCATGTATGTTTTAATGTACTGTATGTGCACATTTTACAATGTTTTATTTATTTATTTATTTCACCTTTATTTAACCAGGTAGGCAAGTTGAGAACAAGTTCTCATTTCCAACTGCGACCTGGCCAAGATAAAGCAAAGCAGTTCGACACGTACAACAACACAGAGTTACACATGGAGTAAAACAAACATACAGTCAATAATACAGTAGAAACAAGTCTATATACAATGTGAGCAAATGAGGTGAGATAAGGGAGGTAAAAGGCAATAAAAAGGCCACGGTATGTAGAGAGTTAATATACAGTAGTTAGTGTACCTCCAACCTTTTCCTTCCCTCATGGCTTGACAGTCAAATCTCTAGTTTAGATGAGTGTTACACAATCCAAGTATATCCGAGGATATATAGAGCATCTTGAATCAGATTGACTGGCATTTGGATGTAATTTCTTTAAATCCTTTTGGTCGAGAGTTGCTTGGTAGAATTCTGATCACCGGAAGGTAGAGATGTGAAATAAAGGAGCCAGTCAGTCCAAGGCCACACACACACACACGCACGCACGCACGCACGCACGCACGCACGCACGCACGCACACACACACACACACACACACACACACACACACACACACACACACACACACACACACACACACACACACACACACACACACACACACACACACAGCTCTTTCAACTCCAGTTTGCCACACAAGGTCAAATCCAGATCAGATGAACACACATACGCACACACACACACACACGCACACACACCAATCCTGGACAGGCCTCTTCTCTTATATATGTAGCCCATCACATTTAAGCTCAAAGCCTTTTAAAGGAAATCAAAGGTTCATCTCCCCTGACCTGACATTAGTCTACCCCACAGCGCTAACCCTGGCGTTCTCAATCAGCGCGCCAACACTAGTGCGATCAGTCAGTGTCGCTAACTGCTTGGCTCTTTGTAAAGCTGCCCGTCGATAAAGAAAAGGATAGATTGCTTTGGACCTGCAGCGTGTGTGGTGTGGTGTTAAATAAGAGAGAGAGATGGGGAGAGAGAGAGAGATGGAGAGAGAGCGAGAGAGAGAGAGAGAGAGAGAGTGGGGGAAAGAGAGAGAGGGGGAAAGAGCAAGAAAGAGAGAGAAAGAGAGAGGGAGGGAGGGAGATCCACGAAGAATTCGAAAACAAATCAAATTTTGATAAACTCCCATATCTACTGGGTGAAATTCCACAGTGTGCCATCACAGCAGCAAGATTTGTGACCTGTTGCCACGAGAAAAGGGAAACCAGTGAAGAACAAACACCATTGTAAATACAACCCATATTTATGCTTATTTATTTTATCTTGTGTCCTTTAACCATTTGTACATTGTTAAAACACTGTCTATATACAATATGACATTTGTAATGTCTTTATTGTTTTGAAACTCCTGTATGTGTAATGTTTACTGTTAATTTGTATTGTTTATTTCACTTTTGCATATTATCTACCTCACTTGCTTTGGCAATGTTAACACGTTTCCCATGCCAATAAATCCCCTTGAATTGAATTGAGAGAGGGAGAGAGAGAGAGAGAGAGAGAGAGAGAGAGAGAGAGAGAGAGAGAGAGATTAGGGAAAGAGTGAGTGAGAGAGAGAGAGAGAGAGAGAGAGAGAGAGAGAGAGAGAGAGAGAGAGAGAGAGAGAGAGATTAGGGAAAGAGTGTGTGTTCGATTGTGTTCTCTCTCCTCTTTTCTCCTGCTACTTGGCCCCTGATCCCTCTCACAGTTACACTTTTATTTTGTATTTCTTTCCAATGGCTCTTTTTCTCCATTTGTCAATTCCTCTACATCCCTCTCTCTCTCCATTTCTCCTGTCAGTCTGAAGAGAGAAGTGTGTGTGTGTGTGTGTGTGTGTGTGTGTGTGTGTGTGTGTGTGTGTGTGTGTGTGTGTGTGTGTGTGTGTGTATCGGCATAAGTGGGCAGTTAGGGGAGCTTGGAGTGACCCCAGATATCGAGGTCAGCCTCTGTCATGTGTAATTGTGTGACCAGTCAGAAGCCAGGGAACGCCAGGAAAAGCCAGGGAACACCAGGAAATGCCAGGGAATGACAGGGAATGCCAGGGAACACCAGGGAAAGTCAGGGACCTCCAGGGAACACCAGGGAATGTCAGGGAACTCCAGGTAATATCGGGGAATGTCAGGGAATGACAGAGAATGCAAGGAAACACCAGGGAATGTCAGGGAACTCCAGGGAATGTCAGGGAATGACAGAGAATGCAAGGAAACACCAGGGAATGTCAGGGAACTCCAGGGAATGTCAGAGAATGACAAAGAATGCAAGGAAACACCAGGGAATGTCAGGGAACACCAGGAAATGTCAGGGAATGCCAGGGAATGCCAGGGAACACCAGGAAAAGTCAGGTAATACCGGGGAATGTCAGGGAATGCCAGGGAATGCCAGGGAACACCAGGAAAAGTCAGGTAATACCGGGGAATGTCAGGGAATGCCAGGGAATGACAGAGAACGCAAGGAAACACCAGGGAATGTCAGGGAACGCCAGAGAACACCAGGAAAAGCCAGGGAATGCCAGGGAACGCCAGGGAATTTCAGGGAACGCCACGAAAAGGCAGGAACGCTGGGATTTGCTGGTACGTGCTCCACACAGGGGACAGAGCACTAATTAACATTCCTAGAATCTGGCCCTTTTATATTTTCTCAAAGAGACAGAACAAGTAACGATCACTCGCAGGTACTCAGATAACTGCTTGTGTTCCATTCCAGTCTTAGGAGTAGTGTTTTCCCTGCTAGTATGTAGGTTCCTTCCCACCTAGCTAGCCTCCTTTGCACCCTTTGCTAAAACAGCTGGAGTCCAATTGTTCTCATTGAATTGCATTTTTGGGGGGATGTTGGCAGCATTTGCTGTTGATTTAGAGTTCATTACATCTCACCTAAAAAGAAAACCAAGGGGAATACACTGAATCATTTTCAATGAGACTTTAATAAAAAATTCAGTTTCCTTCTCTCTGTAGTCCCTCTTCAGACGTTTTAATTGGTCTTTTAACACCCCAGTGAGGTGGGTGTTAGGACTGGACAGTGAGGAGGGTGTTAGGACTGACAGTGAGGTGGGTGTTAGAGCCGTACGGTGAGGAGGTTGTTAGGACTGACAGTGAGGTGGGTGTTAAGACTGGACAGTGAGGAGGGTGTTAGGACTGACAGTGAGGTGGGTGTTAGGACTGGACAGTGAGGTGGGTGTTAGAGCCGTACAGTGAGGAGGGTGTTAGGACTGGACAGTGAGGAGAGTGTTAGGACTGGACAGCGAGGTTGGTGTTAGGACTGGATAGTGAGGTGGGTGTTAGGACTGGACAGTGAGGAGGGTGTTAGGACTGGACAGTGAGGAGGGTGTTAGGACTGACAGTGAGGTGGGTGTTAGGACTGGACAGTGAGGTGGGTGTTAGAGCCGTACAGTGAGGAGGGTGTTAGGACTGGACAGTGAGGAGAGTGTTAGGACTGGACAGCGAGGTTGGTGTTAGGACTGGATAGTGAGGTGGGTGTTAGGACTGGACAGTGAGGAGGGTGTTAGGACTGGACAGTGAGGTGGGTGTTAGGACTGGACAGTGAGGAGGGTGTTAGGACTGGACAGTGAGGAGAGTGTTAGGACTGGACAGTGAGGATGACAGATATGATGTCAATTAGTCGGGAACTGAAGTGTCAAGTGGCATCCTCCTCTCAACCCCTCCACCCCTCCAACCTCCCTAACCCCACCCTCTCCTCCTCTCAACCCCTCCACCCCTTCCAACCTCCCTAAACCCCAGCCTCTCCTCCTCTCAACCCCTCTACCCCTTCCAACCTCCCTAACCCCCATCCTCTCCTCTTCTCAACCCCTCCTCCCCTTCCAACCTCCCTAACCCCCACCCTCTCCTCCTCTCAACCCCTCCACCCCTCCAGCCTCCCTAACCCCCATCCTCTCCTCCTCTCAACCCCTCCACCCCTTCCAACCTCCCTAACCCCCACCCTCTCCTCCTCTCAACCCCTCCACCCCTTCCAACCTCCCTAACCCCCATCCTCTCCTCCTCTCAACCCCTCCTCCCCTTCCAACCTCCATAACCCCCTTCCTCTCCTCCTCTCAAGCCCTCCACCCCTTCCAACCTCCCTAACCCCCATCCTCTCCTCCTCTCAAGCCCTCCACCCCTTCCAACCTCCCTAACCCCCATCTGACCTCCCTGTATTCCACCCCTCCTTTCCTTCTCTCAACCACTCCACCCATCCCAACTCCTTTCCACCCTTTAGCCCCCTCCCCTGCGCTAACTAGCATCTCTCATTAATATATGTCTTTCACTCTGGGTGCCACAAGGTCAGACACCAATCTGCTGAAACAACACAAACACACAAACCTGTTGAAAATAAAAAATTAGAGGACACACACACACACACACACACACACACACACACATACACACACACACACACACACACACACACACACACACACACAACGCCCTGCAAGACAAAAAGAAAACACATAATACCCAGACAAGTATTTCCTAATTAAGCACTACCAGCCCGGCTCCGCTGCTTCCCCAATCAATGCTCTGATCCCGGCCAATGAGCTGGGGAGTTCACTAATGCATGCGCAGCCCAGGCTCCCATAATGCCCTGCAAATATGCATTTCCTGAAACGAACTTAATCATTTGGAATTCGGTGGGCATTGATTTAACATTCAGAGGCGGTGACGGTTCACGTCCTGCGAGAACCGGGCGGGGGGCCCAATAATTCAGCATAAAACCTCTGCCATGTCTTCATCCGATCTTCTAATGTAAGATAATAGAGCTAGGGGTTTTCCAGTGAGCCCAGCAGTTTGGCCATAAGTGTAGTGGAAGTGTAGCGTTGATTTGCTCAATACACATATAAAACATGATGATGGTGTGTGTGTGTGTGTGTGTGTGTGTGTGTGTGTGTGTGTGTGTGTGTGTGTGTGTGTGTGTGTGTGTGTGTGTGTGTGTGTGCGTGCGTGCGTGCGTGTCTGTGTGTGCGTGCGTATGTGTGTAGTGTGTGTGTTCGTATGTATTTTCAATCCGCAAAGTATGAAGTCTTCTAGAATGAATGGTTTGTCCAATGAACACAATAATAGGATTCATAAAAAAGGTGACTGCAGGACTGAGTGCCTGAAAAGCCAGAAGTATAAAACATGTATGTATACAATACATAAAGTGCCGTTTCACACAGGAAATACATCTAGTTCTTCTGGTTTCAGTAAAGTGCTTACAAAATATGACTTGATGAAAAACCACTGGACTCATCTAGGTCGACATCTCTCTTGAACTTAGTCAGTGCAAAAGCCTGAAATGACTTCATTTTTGAGTGTACTGGCAGTTTCCCTTCTTATCAAGAGTAGCAGCAACCCCTAAGCAATGAATCTAATATTTCTTGATTTTCTTCCCTCTATCTATGGAAAAGGTTCATCTGCGGACGTTTGTTGTCAGGCCCCCCCCCCCCCACCCCCCCCACCCCACCCCCTAGCTTTGAAAAGCAAGCTCTGTAAATGAGAGCTTCTAAAAGGCTTTCAGACTTTATCAAGCTTTAAAAGCACCAGACCTTCCCATGTTGCCGTTATTACTGCCCATTACAGCAGGCTGTTGTTGATTAAAGACGAGTTTGGGGGCAAAATTGTATCTCTACACCCTTGACCTCTCTCCTTTTTGCCTTACATTCAGAATGTTCTGGAAATTCCACACCTGATTCCTCCCCGACACTCCGACCCTATCTACCCATGTGTAACTCTTTTCTATAACCTAACAAACTAAGCATAACATGAATATAATAACTATAATAACATTTCTATATTGCACAACCCTTTTTTCCTCCCTTTTTATTCTGATCTTCTTATCAGTTTATACCGCACTGTTTTTATGATTATGTTAACATGTTTTTTTATTTATTTATCAGTCATCAAACAAGTGGGATTATCAGAAAGTGGACCAGAAGAATTAGAGTTTGTTAAGCGACGGGATTTGGAAGTTGCTGGATGACTTACTACTGATAGAGTTGTGACAGCGAGAAGAAAAACAAAACTACTTCATAATTCTGCTTCAAGGTTAATTGTGCTTCCTGATAGAAAGGATAGAGCCTAGTTCAGTGTGTTAGTAGACATTATACCTATGAAATATGCATAAAATGACCATGTCTACTACGTTAGTAAGTTCAGATAACTTGTTTTGCCTTTAAATAATTTAAGAGACTCATCTGAGATTTTTTCTGTGAGTTTTCTTCATGGAGATTATGCAAATGTATGGAGATATTTTAGACATTCCTTTCCATTAAATGAAGGGAAGATAATGTATATGTTAACATGTTCCATCAAATACCTAACAATTTCAGGAACTCTCCTTCAGTGTGTAGACTGGACTACAGTCCGATCCACTACCAACCTGAGGAGAAATAGAAGCCTGACTGGACTACAGTCCGATCCACTACCAACCTGATGAGTAATAGAAGCCTGACTGGACTACAGTCCGATCCACTACCAACCTGAGGAGAAATAGAAGCCTGTACTGTACAGTGACCGTAATAAAAGGTGTCTGGCAGCCTAGCACCTGGGTATTAATAATGAACATGTTTGAAATAGGACAAAAATAAGCACCCATCAAATTATTTGATTATTATTATTATGTCTGTTTGGATGCAGTAGAATTTGACGCAGACTCTTAACTCTCCCTCCAGACGGCAGGTAGAGAAGTACGACAGCGAATGTGTCCTGTAATCTTTGTCCGCTTTGTCCTTGTTAACATACTGCCCAGCTTTAGTGGGCCACACTGAGTAGACAAATGTCCTGTAAAGTTCTCTGTAAAATAAATATTTTCCCTATCTCCCCTCTTCCTCCTCTCTCCTTCCTCTCCTCCTCTTCCTCAGCTCTCCTTCCTCTCCTCCTCCACCCGCCAGGTATGATTTAGGGGTCAGTGAGCTATAGATGTTGGTGCAGGGAGAAAGTGTTCCTGTAATCTTTGTCCACTTTCATCAACATACTGCCCAGCTTTAGTGGGCCACACTGAGTAGACCGATGCCCTGTAAAAGTTCTTATAAAAATACATATTTTCTCTCTCTCCTTCCTTTCCTCCTCTTCTTCCTCGTCTCTCCTTCCTCTCTCTCTCCCCTCTTCCATCTCTCCTTCCTCTCCTCCTCTTCTACCCGCTAGGTTTGATTTAGGAACGAGTGAGCTATAGATGTTGGTGCAGGGAGGAACTGTTCCTCTCCCTCTCTCTCCTAGACCTTATTACAAGCCTGTCAGTTTATTATAAAACAGGAAAGCAGAGGGACACTTGCAGTTACTGTCATATCGATCGGTGAGATAGATTCTGTGATTTAGAGGCAGGCACCTCCGTATCTCTAACATTCTCGGCCCTCCCATTAAGCTCCTCTGCTTTCCTACCGCGGCTATTGATGTATCAACATTAACAGTTACAAGCAGCAACAGAAAATCAATGCTCAACTTTTTTTTTATTTTTTACCGAGGCTACATAAGTCTGTGTTGGTCTTCCGGGTTGTCCCCCGCGTCCAGATACTTAGCAGTCGACGGGATCCCCTAAAACATGCTCCCGACATGTCAGGTGCTTCCCAAGTGATATCTGCACTGGAAATACCAATCATAAGTTTCTTCGGCCCGGGGTAGTTTGGGCCTTCTGGGCCCCCCATCCTCTATCTGTATGAGAACATGAGAGAACAACACTACGGAACATATTTGGCAGAATTTTTTTTCAGCCCCACCTTATTTTCACTCCCAGGCGCCGTTCGCTCAGCATTCTGACATCTTTAAAAAATATATATATATACAACTTTTCCTTGTTCAACACCAAAATCTCCTCAAAGTGATTCTCTAAGAATTACGGAGAAATAATTAAATAAATCACTCCTCCAACCTCCGAGCTGTCCATCGCCCCATTTGAAGCGGAATCCTAAACAGAATCAGTAGGGTAGGAGTGTAGCTGCTCAGACATTTATGAGAGCTGTGCAGGTCCTGCTGGGACAAACAGGCCGCTCGCAACGCCTCTCATTCTCCATCAATGGACACAAGTTCATTACACACACTTTCAGCTGCACGGCCGCCGAACGCTTTTCACGGGTAGTGAAATGTGTGTGTTTGTGTGTGTGTGTGTGTGTGTGTGTGTGTGTGTGTGTGTGTGTGTGTGTGTGTGTGTGTGTGTGTGTGTGTGTGTGTGTGTGTGTGTGTGTGTGTGGAGGAGGGGTGGCCCTGTAGTGAGCCTATACGGCAGCATCAGAATTCTTGTTTACATGACTGGTGGTTCCCGTAGTCACAGATTGAGGTTATTATCATGTACATGGTATCCGTTACGATGCTAATGTTTCACCACGGGTGCAGCAGCGCTACTATAGCCCAGGCGCTAGCTGCTGCTCTCCGCCAATTAGAGTCTGAGCCCTGCCAGGGCGTGGAGGAGAGGACGGGCTACCCAGGGCCCAGTGGAGAGCCGGGGGTGTTAGAATACAAGAAGGGTAAAAAATAAATAAAGGAAGCATACATTGTAAACGCTAGTTCTTTTGGAACAAAGATTTTTGTTTTCAGATTCAATTTGATTGTTTTAACGTTATCTCATGTTATCTAGTCATCATTTCTTACCCCAATGGAAGTGCATACTTCTAGCTAATTTATTTTATTAAACTAAATGGAAGTGCATTACTTCTATCTAATTTATTTTAAACTAAATGTTTCAAATAAAAGCCTGGTGATCTTATGAGAGATCAAAAATGATAATGAAACCTGTACATTATCTTGAAACTACACTTGTTACCTAACATTACCTAGCATTATGTAACATTACCTAACATGACATAACATTAACTAATGTTAACTAACATGAACTAACATTATCTAACATTATCTAACATTACATAACATCACCTAACATTAACCAACCTTAACCAACATTAACCAACATTAACTAACATTACCTAACATTAACTAACATTAACCAACATTAACCAACATTAACTAACATTACCCAGCATTACCCAACATTACCCAACATTAACCAACATTAACCAACGTTACCCAGCATTACTCAGCATTACCCAGCATTACCTAACATTACCTAATATTACTTAGTCTGAATGTCTTACCCCATTGGACGCAGATAATGTTAATTAATCGGCTTCCAATGTGGTAAAAAAATGATGAATAGTAATGTTTCATAATGTAAGATACTGTACTGGTTTTAGGATAGTTTTAGATGGATATTCAATCAATCACATGATTGATATTTCTAGTGCAGATATGGCTGAGGAAGCACCTGACTTGTCGGAAGCATGTTTTAGGGGCTAGCGTCGACTGCTAAGTACCTGGAAAGAACCTGGGTGATAGCCTAGTGGTTAGAGCGATGGACTAGTAACCGGAAAGTTGCAAGTTCTAAACCCCCGAGCTGACAAGGTACACATCTGTCGTTCTGCCCCTGAACAGGCAAGTCAGTTAAGAGCAAATTCTTATTTTCTGTTCGTAGACCGTCATTTAAAATAAGAATTTGTTCTTGACTTCTTGATCCTACTTGAGACGCAGATGTCTCAACTAGGCACCTGGAAATGCAAATGCGCTACGCTAAATGCTAAATGTACTCGTTAAAACTCAAACGTTCATCAAAACACACATGCAGGGTATTGAATTAAAGCTACACTCGTTGTGAATCTAGCCAACAAGTCAGATTTTTAAAATGCTTTTCGGCGAAAGCATGAGAAGCTATTATCTGATAGCATGCACCCCCCAAAATACCAGCACGACACGTAAACAACAGATTTTGCGGTAGCCGGCGCTACCCAAAACGCAGAAATAAAATATAAAACATTCATTACCTTTGACGAGCTTCTTTCTTGGCACTCCTATATGCCCCATAAACATCACTATTGGGTCTTTTTTTCATTTAAATCGGTCCATATATACCCAAAATATCTTTCTATGGAAGCTGTGTCATTCAGAAAAAAACATTGTTTTTAAACGCTGCGTCATTTTTTAAAATTAAAAAAGTCGACGATAAACTTTCACAAAACACTTCAAAATACTTTTGTAATCCAACTTTAGGTATTAGTAAACGTTTATAATCTATCAAAATGATTACAGGGCGATGTGTATTCAATAGCTCCTCGTCTTCACATCAATGGCTGCCAATGTGCACATTCAAAACATCCTGGTGGAGACCGGAAGAAATTGAATCCAGTTAGTTGGATTTACCAAGAAAAAACTCCCTGGAAAATGACGACAATGGCGACATCGTGTGGAATCTGTAGGAATTGCATGCAGAACCATAATTAATTTTCAGAGAGCAGTTTTTCTTGCGTTTTTCGATGAAACACACGATCTGTTATAGTCACAGCCGTGATTTAACCAGTTTTAGAAACTTCAGAGTGTTTTCTATCCACACATACTAATCATATGCATATACTATATTCCTGGCATGAGTAGCAGGACGCTGAAAAGTTGCGCGATTTTTAACAGAATGTTCGAAAAAGGAAGGGGTAGACTTAAGAGGTTTGACTTGCCTAGTTAAATAAATAAATAAATTACACAAGCCCTACCAAAAGAACTGTCATTTCTCCATCGATCCCAACCAGGGATTTTTCCTCTGTGGTCCTCTATAAAGCTGTCCCTGTCACACACTGGAGAGTGTGATTAAATGGTTTAAGCACAGATGATCTGGCCGTGTCTCTTGTTCTCTGGACACACAGGCATCCTCCCCACAAACAGACCCCTCCTTCTGCCCTTCCCCGCTTGTGCTCATGTATCTAAAGTAACAAAGCCGTCTGTGGAGCTCGCTGTTGAGTGTAACGCAAACCTGCAGGCCGGGGCAAGTGTTGTAAACAAGGGCCAAGAGGGGAGAGACACATTTAGACAAAGGAGGTATCAATCAATCAAAGAGCCTAAATGGACATCCATGCATGTGAAAAAAGATCTGTTGGTAAGGTTAGAGGTCGCAGGGCGGACGTGTCTATCGATGGAATAACTGTACATAACTTTAATGGGGGTGCCAAGTGCCCGACATGAGTCTGGTCTAGTGGTAGAGCTGCCGACTCCAGCTGGCCCACTGCCCCTCTAGGCGGGAGTTTGAATCCCGGGTCTGTCACCTTCCTTGTTGTATTTCTCTCTCACTTGCCTCTCCCACTTCATTCATATCGGTCTGTCGATGAAATGTATGGAATATGAAAGGAGAGTGGAATTCCATTCTCCTTTAATAGGGGGGTGGGTGTATGTCCGTGGCGGTTGGTGCTGTTTATGATTAGGGAGGATGATTATATTTTTTTGATGAACATGGCCTCATTTCTATTACAGCATATTGGATGACTGTCGTTCATATTCCATTCACCCAGTTCAATGTAACATCAATAGGTTTAGGCTAATACATTATACTCAAATGTTCCCTCTACCCATCATGGGGTTGCTACAACCTAGCCTATGAATGACATTTTTCAAATAGGTGCACACAGGTCGAGATCATTTAGAGTAATCAAGGTGGCAGCCAGTGACACATTCAATACCGCCTTGCACCCTCTTGCCTGCATCTAGCTGATCTAGGGTGTAATCATTATTCCAACAGTTGCAAATTAGAGTTTCTATTGGACAAATTCAGGTATGTCAGGTTATCCCTGTTTTGTTCCGTTTACTTCCGTTTAAGAAACGTTTTTCAACATAATCGGCAGAGTGAATATACCCCCTGATCACACGCAAACACAGTTCACTTTCATACCAGACACATAAAAACAGCTCGTTTTTATATAATTCCTTCTCACATCTATCTACGTTCTCTCCTTTTCTCACCTTTTCCCTTTGCTTGTGGACTTCTTGTGCACAACACATCAGCTGTCTTGTGACCAGGCCCCAAAAAACTTTTCAAGCCAAATCTTCATATCATAACTGCTACACACAGCCTGCATCATTTGTCAGTCATAGTCAACATAGCTACTAGAACTAACGCGTTAGTAAACTCTCTACAATCATGCAGTACAGTGTACAGACAGCAAGCAGTTTAGCAGTTACACCGGTGGGCCCCGGTGGCAATACATTAATAATACCAAAAGTTCACCTTGACTTGGAAGAGTTCCAGTGTTGGATAGCAATAGCCAAATAGCTAACATAGCATCCCTCTCTGTTAGATAGCCATAGCCAAATAGCTAACATAGCATCCCTCTCTGTTCGATAGCCATAGCCAACTAGCTAACATAGCATCCCTCTCTGTTCGATAGCCATAGCCAACTAGCTAACATAGCATCCCTCTCTGTTAGATAGCCATAACCAACTAGCTAACATAGCATCCCTCTCTGTTAGATAGCCGTAGCCAACTAGCTAACATAGAATCCCTCTCTGTTAGATAGCCATAGCCAACTAGCTAACATAGCATCCCTCTCTGTTCGATAGCCATAGCCAACTAGCTAACATAGCATCCCTCTCTGTTAGATAGCCATAACCAACTAGCTAACATAGCATCCTGCATCTCTGTTTGACCCAGGTGTTTGAGTAGGCTAAACTAGCTAGCTGTGTTTGACACTAGCTAAGAAAGAGAAAGTGAAAGTGAATTATTATTTGTTTAAATGTATATAGCTAGCTCTCCCGCTCTCTCTCTCTCTCTCTCGCTTCTCCTGTTTTTTGGAAGAAATATATATTTGTTCAAAACTGTTTTATTTATTTTTTCACCTTTATTTAATTTAATCAGGTAGGCCAGTTGAGAACAAGTTCTAATTTACAACTGCGACCTGGCCAAGATAAAGCAAAGCAGTGCGACAAAAACAACAACACAGAGTTACACATGGGATAAGCAAACGTACAGTCAATAACACAATAGAAAATCTATGTACAGTGTGTGCAAATGTAGTAAGATTAGGGAGGTAAAGGCAATAAATAGGCCATGGGCCATTGTTCAACTTCAATAAATAGGCCATTGTTCAACTACTCTCTCTTTAAGTCAGCTACTCACCACATTGTATGCACTGCAGTGCTAGCTAGACGTAGATTATGCTTTCAGTACTAGATTCATTCTCTTATCCTTTGATTGGGTGGACAACATGTCAGTTCATGCAGCAAGAACTGGAAGCCTGTCTGGACTACAGTCCGATCCACTACCAACCTGATGAGAAATAGAAGCCTGTCTGGACTACAGTCCGATGCACTACCAACATGATGAGAAATAGAAGCCTGACTGGACTACAGTCCGATCCACTACCAACCTGATGAGAAATAGAAGCCTGTCTGGACTACAGTCCGATCCACTACCAACCTGATGAGAAATAGAAGCCTGTCTGGACTACAGTCCGATCCACTACCAACCTGATGAGAAATAGAAGCCTGTCTGGACTACAGTCCGATCCACTACCAACCTGATGAGAAATAGAAGCCTGACTGGACTACAGTCCGATCCACTACCAACCTGATGAGAAATAGAAGCCTGTCTGGACTAAAGTCCGATCCACTACCAACCTGATGAGAAATAGAAGCCTGTCTGGACTACAGTCCGATCCACTACTAACCTGATGAGAAATAGAAGCCTGTCTGGACTACAGTCCGATCCACTACTAACCTGATGAGAAATAGAAGCCAGTCTGGACTACAGTCCGATCCACTACCAACCTGATGAGAAATAGAAGCCTGTCTGGACTACAGTCCGATCCACTACCAACCTGATGAGAAATAGAAGCCTGACTGGACTACAGTCCGATCCACTACCAACCTGATGAGAAATAGAAGCCTGTCTGGACTACAGTCCGATCCACTACCAACCTGATGAGAAATAGAAGCCTGTCTGGACTACAGTCCGATCCACTACCAACCTGATGAGAAATAGAAGCCTGACTGGACTACCAACCTGATGAGAAATAGAAGCCTGACTGGACTACAGTCCGATCCAACCTGATGAGAAATAGAAGCCTGACTGGACTACAGTCCGATCCACTACCAACATGATGAGAAATAGAAGCCTGTCTGGACTACAGTCCGATCCACTACCAACCTGATAAGAAATAGAAGCCTGACTGGACTACAGTCCGATCCACTACCAACCTGATGAGAAATATAAGCCTGTCCTGGTCAGTAACCGTAATAAAAGGTGTCTGGCAGCCTAGCACCTGGGTATTAATAATGAACATGTTTGAAATAGGACAAAAATAATCACCCATCAAATTATTTGATTATTATTATGTCTGTTTGGATGCAGTAGAATTTGACGCAGACTCTTAACTCTCCCTCCAGACGGCAGGTAGAGAAGTACGACAGCGAATGTGTCCTGTAATCTTTGTCCGCTTTGTCCTTGTCAACATACTGCCCAGCTTTAGTGGGCCACACTGAGTAGACAAATGTCCTGTAAAGTTCTCTGTAAAATACATATTTTCCCTATCTCCCCTCTTCCTCCTCTCTCCTTCCTCTCCTCCTCTTCCTCAGCTCTCCTTCCTCTCCTCCTCCACCCGCCAGGTATGATTTAGGGGTCAGTGAGCTATAGATGTTGGTGCAGGGAGAAAGTGTTCCTCTCCCTCTCTCTCCTAGACCTTATTACAAGCCTGTCAGTTTATTATAAAACAGGAAAGCAGAGGGACACTTGCAGTTTCTGTCTTATCGATCGGTGAGATAGATTCTGTGATGAATGAGGGTTCGTGTTGCAATAGCTCTAATAGGTTGGAGGACATCCTCCGGAAGTTATCAGAATTACCGCGTAAGTCTATGGAAGGGGCTGAGAACCATGAGCCTCCTAGGTTTTGTATTGAAGTCAATGTACCCAGGGGAGGTCAGAAGCTAGCCTCCGGCTACACCATGGTGCTACCCTACAGAGTGCCCCTGAGGCTACTGTAGTATAGTTTTATCTAAAAAAGGATACCTTTATTTTTTTTAATGAAATTCACTGAGCAGGATGGTCCTCCCCTTCCTCCTCAGAGGAGCCTCCACTGGTGTATGTTCTAGGACTTAGCTCACAAATGGACGTGATATTATGTCTTGGAGCAGTGGTGGCACCTGCCGTTGGGGGTCGTTGGTGTCCAAAAGGCATTTGTTATTCCAGGCATTTTGAAGTGTAGGACTGTTCACTTCAATACTGTGGCCAGTGTTTTTAAGAGATAGACATGCAAGAGTTTCCTCTGCCAAGTAGTCGGCTCTGTTGTGCCCTCTCTGATCCCTCCTGATAGCGTCTTTTCATCCCACTGTCTTTGCTATTGTAAATCACCCGAGTCAAAACTGGTGTGATCAGGAAAATGATTTTGGACAGATGTGCAATACTTTTCTCCTTCAGTGCAGCTCCTGACAACCTATCAATAACAAAGCAAGAGACCCTGATTGACTGAATATTGTATTTGTTTTTCTCTATACGAGTTGTTTCTTATTCCCCCTGTAATGCTGTTTTTTTTTTCCTTGTGATTATTTACACCCTTCGCTACACGGGAAAGACTCAAAGAACCAATGCTCTTGTAAATCGGCATCGACAGGAAATGACAAAACGTGCCATGTTGCAATACCCCCCCCCCCCCCCCCGAGGTACAGGAGACCACGGTGACTAACGAAGCCGAATACATGACCCTCCAATTTACACTAAAGTCAACTCCCACGTCACGTGACAAGGGGACTAAAATCACAAACAGAGAGAGAAAGAGAGATAAAGAGAGAGAAAGAAAGAGAGAGACAGACAGAGAGAGACAGAGAGAGAGAGAGAGAGAGAGACAGAGGCAGACAGAGAGAGACAGAGAGAGACAGAGAGAGACAAAGGCAGAGAGATAAAAGGGGTGATAAAGATACAAATACAACCACTTCCTTTAGTCAGCATTCTCCTCTTTCTGTTCCATCATCAAACAGGAAGAGGAGGGGAAACAGGATGTGTGAAGAGTGAGGGAAAAAAAAAGAGAGAGAAAAAATGACACTATGGATTAACTGTCCTTCGAAAAGAAAATATACATCCCCCGGCACTCTTGTTGAATTATTCATTCAAATTTTGTCCGAAAAAGAATGAGAGAAATATATTGATGGGAGCTGGCCATTAATGGTCTCATTAGGTGTCGAAGTTTACACTTGGTAGGGTTTCTGCTGCTCCGGGAGTTTAGGGGGAGAGGGGCATACTTGACCCCCCCCCAATGATTTTCTGTCCCTTTATCATAAACAAGGAGGTTTTGACGTGCCCCCCCCCCCCCTCTCTCTCTCTCTCTCTCTCTCTCTCTCTCTCTCTCTCTCTCTCTCTCTCTCTCTCTCTCTCTCTCTCTCTCTCTCTCTCTCTCTCTCTCTCTCTCTCTCTCTCTCTCTCTCTCTCTCTTGCGCATGTAATTAGCCGGGACAGTGGAAGTGCATGCTGAATGCAAACCAGTTACTCCTCTCATCAGCGTCTTCACCAGAACCACCAATACCCATCGGCAAGAGAGGAGGAGAGAAAATGGGGGGGGAGGAGAGAAAATGGGGGGGGCGAGGGGAGGAGAGAAATGGGGGGGAGAGGAGAGGAGAGAAATGGGGGGGAGAGGAGAGAAATGGGGGTGGGGAGAGGGGAGGAGAGAAAATGGGGGGGAGAGGAGAGGGGAGGAGAGAAAATGCGGGGGGGAGGACCAGTTTGTTGTTTATTCTTCATATTAACTCCTTACCAGTCTCCTCCTCCTCAAAGCTTTAAAGACAAAACACAGGTTACATCAGAAAGACAACAAATGGACAACGTTTAGAAAACATTTTTGACAGCAAGGCACAATTACATAACAATGACACCTTTACATTTACTTTACCTGCTTTTTATAAAAAACAAAATCACATTTTGTTTCCTTCTGTCAACACAATTGCTGCCTAGCATGTGATTCTTTTCAAAGTGGCCAATTGATTGGGCTTGCTAGGTTAGCGCTAGCTACATTAACTCTAACCGTGTAGTGCTAGATGTGTTAGAGAAAGCTATATTAACTAATCATGTAGTGCTAGATGTGTTAGCGCTAGCTGTATTAATTCTAACCATGTAGCGCTAGCCGTGTTAGCGCCAGCCGTGTTAGCGCCAGCCGGGTTAGCGCTAGAGGTTAACAGCTCATTGAATTCTGATGGCATTAAAGAGGTGAGAGTGCACAGGCCGAAGAGTGGGACTGTGCCCTAAAAGGTCATCTCATTGAAAGACATTTGGTTCCGCCTGGAAGGGGGATAAAGAAGGGAGGGAAGGGGGGCCAGAATGGGTGAGGAAAGGGGGCCAGAAGGGGTGAGGAAAGGGGGCCAGAAGGGGTGAGGAAAGGGGGCCAGAAGGGGTGAGGAATGGGGGCCAAAAGGGGTGGGGAAAGGGGGCCAGAAGGGGTGAGGAAAGGGGGCCAGAAGGGGTGAGGAATGGGGGCCAGAAGGGGTGAGGAAATGGGGCCAGAAGGGGTGAGGAAAGGGGGCCAGAAGGGGTGAGGACGGGGGCCCATGGCTAATGCAAGTAGTTGGAGTTGACTGTGCCCTACCTGGCAAGGGAGGAAGGATGGACAGGAAGGAAAGACAGGGAAGGAAAGACAGGGAAGGAAAGACAGGGAGATTAATTAGGATTCCAACGATGCAAAAGGGTGTGTGTGTGTGTGTGTGTGTGTGTGTGTGTGTGTGTGTGTGTGTGTGTGTGTGTGTGTGTGTGTGTGTGTGTGTGTGTGTGTGTGTGTGTGTGTGTGTGTGTGTGTGTGTGTGTGTGTATCATTGATTACACACTGTCTGGTTGAGTCTGGTTGGAGTAGGTTAGAATTGGGCATTGGTGTCATTTTGAGTAGTGCAGTGTTTTAGATAATGCATTACCAATTCTCTCATTCAAGCCTCTCCTCTCCTCTCCTCTCCTCTCCTCTCCTCTCCTCTCCTCTCCTCTCCTCTCCTCTCCTCTCCTCTCCTCTCCTCTCCTCTCCTCTCCTTGCTCCTTTCCTGCCCTTTTAAGGTAAGAAAGAAATATTGAAAGTGTTTGAATCCCTAGCCGACTAGGTGAACAATCTGACAATGTGCCCTTGAGCAAGGCACTTAACCCTAATTGTTCCTCAATGTCGCTCTGGATAAGAGTGTTTTCTAAATGACTAAAATGTCAAATCACTGAACTATCCCTTCAAAGCCCCCCATGCAGTCTTTTTTTATTTTTTATAATCACTGTACGTGTTAATTTAATGAAAATATATTCAAAATATATTTTTCATAATTTATTTCCCAGAGCCTCCTTTGGTCCTTGTCCAGACGGCCATGTGTCTGTTAGCAACCAGCGGTAGAGTAGAGCGTGACAGTGTTGGAAAAGAGTGTGTGTACTGTATATACAACCTTGTATCTTTATGGCAGATCAATGGCGACAGCCCATTGGAGGAAACAAGGAAGTGTAGACCATGTTTGTGTGTCTGTGCGTGTGCGTGCATGCATGCGTTTCAGTGAGTGGGTATGTGTTTCAGTGAGCGGGTATGTGTTTCAGTGAGCGGGTATGTGTTTCAGTGAGCGGGTTTGGGTTTCAGTGAGCAGGTATGTGTTTCAGTGAGCGAGTATGTGTTTCAGTGAGCGGGTATGGGTTTCAGTGAGCGGGTTTTGGTTTCAGTGAGCGGGTATGCATTTCAGTGAGCGGGTTTGGGTTTCAGTGAGCGGGTTTGGGTTTCAGTGAGCGGGTATGGGTTTCAGTGAGCGGGTATGGGTTTCAGTGAGCGGGTATGGGTTTCAGTGAGCGGGTTTGGGTTTCAGTGAGCTGGTATGTGTTTCAGTGAGCGGGTTTGGGTTTCAGTGAGCGGGTATGTGTTTCAGTGAGCAGGTATGTGTTTCAGTGAGCGGGTATGTGTTTCAGTGAGCAGGTATGTGTTTCAGTGAGCGGGTATGTGTTTCAGTGAGCGGGTATGTGTTTCAGGGAGCGGGTATGTGTTTCAGTGAGCGGGTATGCATTTCAGTGAGTGTTAACCGGTATTTGTGTGTAGAACATCAACAGTTCCCACTGTTTCATCCACTGACACACTTCCTGTCAGTGGAAACAACATGCAGTGTGTGTACAGCGCTGCCCTCCCAGTGACTCAGCAATACAAACATCTCAGCAGTAGAAACGTTACCACGCTGGGCCGTGGAGTTGACAGGGCGGACATTGCCCTCCTCTCTCGGCCCTGTTTCCAGCATCAGCTACCCACCCCCCACCCACACACGTCACCGTCCCAGGGTCGCCTCCTTCCCACCTGGGTGCTGGGGGTCAGTGGGTTCCAGGACCACCCCCCTGCCTGATTGGACCCATCCAGGCCAGCAGGTTAGCAGGTGACTTGTCTAGTTAAATAGAACGTACAAAAAAAGGATGAGTACAGGAATGATTGACAGCAGTGATTTCATAGTCATATAGTGCCACACTGAGTGGACAAAACATTAGGAACACCTGCTCTTTCCATGACATAGACTGACCAGGTGAATCCAGGTGAAAGCTCTGATCCCTTATTGATGTCACTAAATTAAATCCACTTCAATCAGTGTAGATGAAGTGGAGTAGACAGGTTAAAGAAGGATTTTTAAACCTTGAGACAGTTGAGACGTGGATTGTGTATGTGTGCCATTCAGAAGGTGAATGGTCAAGACAAAAAATATTTAAGTGCCTTTGTGGTATGGTAGTAGGTGCCAGGTGCACCGGTTTGAGTGTGTCAAGAAATGAAACCCTGCTGGGTTTTTCACGCTAAACAGTTTTACTTGTGTATCAAGACTAGTCCACCACCCAAAGGACATCAATTGACTGGTCCACCACCCAAAGGACATCAATTGACTGGTCCACCACCCAAAGGACATCAATTGACTGGTCCACCACCCAAAGGACATCAATTGACTGGTCCACCACCCAAAGGACATCCATTGTGGGAAGCAGTGGAGTCGACATGTGCCAGCCACCCTGCGAAACGCTTTTCGACACCTTGTAGAGTCCAAGCCCGGACGAATTCAGGCTGTTATGAGTGGGTCAAAACTCAATATTACGGGGGGGGTCAAACTCAAAAGGGGGTCAAACTCAATATTTACGAAGGTATTCTTAATGTTTGTTATGCTCCGTGTATCTCATCGTTTTAAAGATGCAAAGTTAGCCTAAAAGTAGAATGGAGAGGTCATGTGAATCCTAGCAGGGATTGGTCATTTTATTAAACCTTGTGACCTTTAGTTAACCAAGGAAAAGACCCTTGAGTTTAGAAACCTATTTTTCGAGGTTGTCTTACCCCTTGAACTGCACTAACAGATTGGCTCATTGTTCACTCGCACATTTATTTGCTTGTAGGACACGTGGTAACCTTTATTGACAGTGATTTTTTGTGACAGAAAGATTGGAAGATTTAGGTAGTGAATATCATATTTGTTTGTGATGTATGTGTTGATTGCTATAGCCCCAAAACGACCATTTGTAAAAACTGTTTCTCTTGATATGAATCCGTCCTGTTTAAGTAAACAATTCTACAGCAGAAATGGTCAGAGAGAAAAACACTTACCCCCATGGTAGTGTAATTTCTTGGTCAGATGCATTTCTAACCAGAGCAACCCCCCCCCCCCCCTCGCCCCACAGTGTGTGTAACATAGATTGCTTGTCAAATGAACCAGTGTATTCCACAGGACCTCAGGGTTTCCATCTGTGCGCTGAGCGGGGTGCTGGAGTATACTGATTGATAATTAGTCCCTTAGTGACTCAATGGAGGGAGAGGAGTAGAGGAGGAGTGGAGGAGTGCTTACCGTGGTACTTAGCTCCAACCTGACTTTTGGGCTAGGGGTAATCAGAATGATTCAACTATACAACCTCCCTTCATCGCCATGGCAGCATCAAGCCCTCTTTCTCGCTATTGGTGAATGACGAAATTGGGGATAATTCCTTGCACTGCAAACCTGTGGGTTTGCTTGCAGGAGAAAAGAGATCATCTGTTGTCATCGATCATCATAGTGCTTTGTTGAACCCCTTTCATATTTTTTTTCAAAAGGAGCCTGACAAGAATTAGCAATTAAAATGTGCTTTTTTTTGCAAAACATTTCTCTAATTAGCCTTACAGAGACATTGGGCTGTAAATCTCTGTAGTTTGGGTTGCACACGCACGCACACGCGCACGCGCACGCACGCACGCACGCACACACACACACACACACACACACACACACACACACACACACACACACACACACACATCTAGATAAATGTCTTACAATAAAACCATGGTAGCATCTCATGTGTTTGCCAGTGATCCAAGCTAATCCTGTCTTGTCCTCTCTGAATCATCCAGATCACATTTATAACAGACAGCGTATTTTCAATATAGTCACCATATTGTCAGTGTCTTCATCAAGGACAGCTGGGTTGTGTTCATTAGGCACCGAATGGAATAAAATGGATTGAAACACCTGGACTTTGTGTTTTGTATCCTAATGCAATGGTTACCAAGTTGTGGGTCGCGGCACGGGGTCCAGGTGGGTTGTGGGATGACATTTTTGTGCATTGCAAAAAAATCTATTTTTGTTGTTGTTTTAAAAAAAGAAGACAATTCAGGATGGAAAAACCTGTTCAGTGTTAGCTTAAATGACTAAAACTAAATAGAAACTATAATGTTTTTTAAATTACAGACTATAATCTTTGAGAATTTACAATCACCAAAATAAAAGCTAGACATTCAGGCCGCCGTTGATGTTGTGATAAAGTTTGGGCATAAGAACACATTGGAGCATATAGAACATTTTTCTTAAAACTGCAACAGTGTCACACCCTGACCATAGTTTGCTCTGTATGTTTCTATGTCTTGTTTGGTCAGGGTGTGATCTGAGTGGGAATTCTATGTTGTGTGTCTAGTTTGTCTATTTCTATGTTTGGCCTGATATGGTTCTCAATCAGAGGCAGGTGTTAGTCATTGTCTCTGATTGGGAACCATATTTAGGTAGCCTGTTTTGTGTTGGGTTTTGTGGGTGGTTGTTTCCTGTCTTTGTGTCTGTTGCACCAGATAGGGCTGTTTCCTGGCTTTGTGTTTGTTGCACCAGATAGGGCTGTTTCCTGTCTTTGTGTTTGTTGCACCAGATAGGGCTGTTTCCTGTCTTTGTGTTTGTTGCACCAGATAGGGCTGTTTCCTGTCTTTGTGTTTGTTGTACCATATAGGGCTGTTTTGTGGGTGGTTGTTTCCTGTCTTTGTGTTTGTTGCACCAGATAGGGCTGTTTCCTGTCTTTGTGTTTGTTGCACCAGATAGGGTTGTTTCCTGTCTTTGTGTTTGTTGCACCAGATAGGGCTGTTTCCTGTCTTTGTGTTTGTTGCACCAGATAGGGCCGTTTCCTGTCTTTGTGTTGGTTGCACCAGATAGGGCTGTTTCCTGTCTTTGTGTTTGTTGCACCAGATAGGGCTGTTTCCTGTCTTTGTGTTATCTGCACCAGATAGGGCTGTTTCCTGTCTTTGTGTTTGTTGCACCAGATAGGGCTGTTTCGGTTTTTCCACATTTATTGTTTTGTATTATGTTCATGTTTAGTTTTCTTATTAAAAAACATGAACTTCAACCACGTTGCATTTTGGTCCGCCTCTCCTTCCCAGGAAGAATCCCGTTACACTCAGCTCCAAAAATGAGGGCCTAGGTGTTCTTGATCGAGACCCAGAAAGACTTTCAGCCCATTGACACGGCTCTTTTTGATTCTGAAAAAGACACTGCATTGTTACAAATAATTCCATAATTATACAATAAATGCATTCAAATTGGTCACGAGCCCATTCTGAAGTCTACATTCAGTTAAATGTTTTGAAGAAGAGGTTATTCGTTTATTTTTCTTTTTACCACTCGACCCTTATGGTGGGTCGCAACTCGAAAGACACCTCCATTTTTGGGGGGGGGGTCGCAAAGCAATAAAGTTTGGAAAACCCTGTCATAATGAACTCGACCCTGAAAAAGTGGTCCACGCATCATTTAGTCTCTGTGCTACAGTGACCATATTATGACAGAGTCGTACACCCACTTACGTACTGTATGTCCTAGTATGTACGCTGTACTTCACAGTCCTCTTTTCTGTTGACCGAGTCAATTGGTTTGAGCTCATTTGGGAGCTGTTGATGGGGGTCTGACAGACAGAGCACAGAGTGGCAGCAGGCAGGAAAAAGCACGTCATGTTTGGAGGGTCTTTTGTCAGTGGCAGATGATTCTATAATGATGATTTTATGATGATTCTATGATGATTCTATGATGATTCTATGATGACGATTATATGATGATGATTCTATGATGATTCTATGATGACGATTCTATGATGACGATTCTATGATGATGATTATATGATGATGATTCTGTGATGATAGTTCTATGACGATTCTATGATGATTCTATGATGATGATTCTATGATGATGATTATATGATGATGATTCTATGATGATGATTCTATGATGATGATTATATGATGATGATTCTATGATGATTCTATGATGATGATTCTATGATGATGATTATATGATGATTATATGATGATGATTCTATGATGATGACTATGATGCGCTGCACTGCTCTAGTACAGTGTGTGTGTGTGTGTGTGTGTGTGTCAGTAGCAAGGAGGCTGATCATTTCAGTAGTGTGTGTGTCAGCTGGTTCAGTAGTGTTGGCTGGGCGGGGTGGGAGGGCTGTTCTTAGTGTGTGTGTCAGCTGGTTCAGTAGTGTTGGCTGGGCGGGGTGGGAGGGCTGTTCTTAGTGTGTGTGTCAGCTGGTTCAGTAGTGTGTCAGCTGGTTCAGTAGTGTTGGCTGGGCGGGGTGGGAGGGCTGTTCTTAGTGTGTGTGTCAGCTGGTTCAGTAGTGTTGGCTGGGCGGGATGGGAGGGCTGTTCTTAGTGTGTGTGTCAGCTGGTTCAGTAGTGTTGGCTGGGCGGGGTGGGAGGGCTGTTCTTAGTGTGTGTGTCAGCTGGTTCAGTAGTGTTGGCTTCGCGGGGTGGGAGGGCTGTTCTTAGTGTGTGTGTCAGCTGGTTCAGTAGTGTTGGCTGGGCGGGATGGGAGGGCTGTTCTTAGTGTGTGTGTCAGCTGGTTCAGTAGTGTTGGCTGGGCGGGTGTTAGGGCTGTTCTTAGTGTGTGTGTCAGCTGGTTCAGTAGTGTTGGCTGGGCGGGATGGGAGGGCTGTTCTTAGTGTGTGTGTCAGCTGGTTCAGAAGTGTTGGGTGGGGTGGGAGGGCTGTTCTTAGTGTGTGTTTCAGCCCAACATATGACAACCCCATCACTTTCTATTAGCACGGAGAGAACAGGGCCTCCCAGAGCTCAACCTGAGTGGGCTCATTAATACGGAGTTGGTCCCCCCCCTTTGCTGCTATAACAGGCTCCACTGTTCTGGGAAGGCTTTCCACTAGATGTTGGAACATTACTGTGGGGACTTGCTTCCATTCAGCCACAAGAGCATTAGTGAGTTCGGACACTGATGTTGGGCGATTAGGCCTGGCTCGCAGTCGGCGTTCCAATTCATCCCAAATGTTTTTGATGGGGTTGAGGTCAGGGCTCTTTGCAGGCCAGTGAAGTTCTTCCACACCGATCTTGTGCACAGGGGCATTGACATGTCCATACAATGCAACTCCATGAGTACAGTTGTCTAGGTGTTTTGTTTTAAAATGGGGAAGGATGAGTCTTAAAGAGAAGGTGATTGGCTGTAATGCTGACCTAAATAATTCATATACTCCTGGGTAGAGACTCTCAAAGGAAACGTTTTTTTTTTTTCTCATTTCATTCTCTTTCCATCTTATTCTCGTGAGGATCCGGAGGGGAAAATATACAGGGGGTGTGAATTTTTAATATATATTTTTTTTAATTCGGTCTTTGATTAAAAATCATGCTGAGTACCAAGTTGCCCCCTTTGTTTCAGTCTCTTGATCAGAGCATTTACTAAGGATTGAAAATGTCCATCTCATCTACATTTTATGTGAACTAAATGTAAACATAATGTTGTGATGTCGTCCATTTTGTTTTTTTGGCTACTTTCCGTGACTGACATGGTAGCCTCTTCAATACTTTCATTAAGGTGTACGTTTAGGGCACTTTTTTTACGACCTAAACTCAGTCTAAGGGCATCGTGTGATGTCTGGAGGTTTTTCTTTTTTTTATTAAACTGACGTCTGAGAAATAATTGATCAACGCAAAACCACTCTGCTTTTGTGGATATTGACAATTTCAGTTCCTCAACATGCTAACCACCATTTCCTATTCTCCAACTCTTCCTCTTTCCAGACGTGAAGAACCTGGAGAACTTCCACCTGGTGGAGAGCGTCCAGGAACAAGTGAACGCGGTGCTGCTGGACTACGTCATGTGCAACTACCCCCAGCAGACAGACAGGTTTGGCCAGCTGCTCCTGCGGCTGCCTGAGATCCGGGCCATCAGCCTCCAGGCCGAGGAGTACCTGTACTACAAGCACCTGAACGGAGACGTGCCCTGCAACAACCTGCTCATCGAGATGCTACACGCCAAGAGAGCCTGATGAGACTTCAGATGGGATCCTGATCATTTGGCTGAAACCGACTCAGAACAGACTCTGTTTTGTTGGTTGAGACCCAAGAAACCGATCCAGAACAGTTGTTAAAGTTAGACTGAGTGATTCTGGGGCAGGAGGCATCCGTTCTTCTCATTTATCGTAACGATCAACCATCCTGGCACTCACACACAGGCAAAAGAACATGCAGAAATGGACACCCACACTTACACATGCTGTGCACACACACATACACGCGCGCGCATACACACGAACACACACATACAAACACATTTAGGCACTCACACGCGCGTACACACACAAATATACACACATTAAGGCACACACTCACACGTTCAAATTCATACAATATGCATATATATTACACACACACACATCTCTTCACTCTAAGACAGATGCTTCTGGAGCTCTGGGTAAAGCTTCCAAAGACAGAGAGAAACAGCTGAAATTCTTGAGAACTGTCTATTCGTCTCATGGGACATGGACGATACCTTTTGTCTGCTTTGAATAAAAACACAAACCATCAAGGTGATACAAGGACCAACGGACTGTAACTGAAGGAACAAAACCAATGAGTATTGTAAAAACCTCTCCCACTGTTAACCTCTCTAGGGTATGTGGGACGCTAACGTCCCATCTGGCCAACATCCTGTGAGGTTGCAAAAAACGACAAAACCTACAAAAAAATGACTTCCCGAATGGATTTTTCTCAGGTTTTCGCCTGCTAAATCAGTTCTATTATACTCAGAGAAACTATTTTCACAGTTTTGGAAACTTTAGAGTGTTTTCTATCCAAATCTAGCAGTTATATGCAAGTCATATCTTCTGGGCCCGAGTAGCAGGCCGTTTAATTTGGGCATGCTTTTCATCCAAAATTCCAAATGCTGCCTCCTACCCTAGAGGGGTTAAAGGGTTTTGAGCAACGAAGAGAGAAAGAGAGAGATCCAACCACCTTATGATCACGGACCCTATGATGTCTGTGGTGAGGTCTTCAAAGGGGAGCAGGGACTTTGGCTGAAGGAATTTGGAGCACTCTTTTTTTTTAGACTGGCCCATGGTTGGCAGGGTTGGTAATGTATTGGGCTGTATTGGGTACTGTATTGGGCAGCCCAGACCAGCCTGTCAGCTGGGCAAGAGTCTCTTTTGTCACCTGTTTCAAAGACACACAGTCTGCAATGCTAATAGGCCAAACAGACAGACAGCAATAGAAAACAGCTGAAAAGGTCAGACCCTGACAGAGACTCATATGACGGTCAGTAAGTCATTTTTGATCCCTCGTACATAAAAATATATATATGAATATTTTTTAAAAACACAACAAACAAAATGTATGAAAACTTGACGGAAGAAAAAAAGATACGATTTTAAAAAACAACATTTTAGTAAATGGCAGTTATTTCCTCCTCTTGGTCATTGATGCTCCTCATTGTAACCACCTTGTAATCTCCCCCCAACCTTCCCAAAACGGTTCTTTACATAAGTAAAACACATTTTACACACCATAGATAAGTAATTCGAAAATAATATTATGGTTGTCCCCCCCCCCCCCCCACACCCCCAGGAGGAGAAACTCTGCCTTTAGTCTGAACAGACCGAAGCTTGCTGCAGAACATCCAACAAAAATGTAACAAAACCTTAACTATCAGTATTATACATTTGTGATGTCACAGTCATGTGAGTCTTGCCTTATTTCATTACCATGCTAGCTAACCGTGCAGATGTGAATGAAATTATGTACAAATATATATAAAGTATTAATGTTATATACATTTTTTTAAATTTTAATAATTCAAGAGGTGTTTACGTTCAAACTGTCCCGTGGAAGAGAACTCTGAGGAAGAAAATAGCAAAACAATGATTTACAGAAAAAACAAAAAACACAAAATAGATTGGTGTGCTTTCTTAGGTGTGTACAGTGTTATACCGTTTTCTTCTTTGTTTCTTTACCCAGTACTTAATTATGTTGTGAGACACAAAAAATCAGAAAGGAATCTCACTTAAAATCTCTAATTCTAACTGTTTTTTTTCTGTTGGCATTCAAATGTTTTTGCATATTGTGTAAGAGTTTCGGACACTTGTTTTTTGTAGAACTTTTTTAAATTATTTTTCAATGTTCTACCTGTATTAAGTCACTGGTTACACTTAAAAATGAAAATAACTTATTGCATCTTGGTTTTGTCCTTTTGTGTGTTATAAGCACAAGGCGACAAATCCAAACATATTTGTTTAGTGTTGCATGTTTTTTTTAATTTTTTTTTTTACTTATTATAGATGCAGTTCAGGAACAAAACAATGATCTTCATAATGATCTCCGTAATTTAGTTTTTATTAATTGTCTATAGGAGTCTGAGCTTTAAATTAGAAAAAAAAATACACTCCTCTCCAAATTTATTTGGACAGTGAAGCGAAAATGTAAAATGTATTTTTACTCCATCCTTCTTTTATACTAAAACAATTGCTCAGAGAAATATATTTTGTCTAACATTTAATAAAACATTATTTAAGAACAAAAATAGGGGTCAAAATGATCTTGATCAAAAGATGCCAATAATTATGGACCCGACTGTATGAAAATACTCTCAAAACAAAAAGCTGACTGTTCTGTCGACCTTACATGAAACATTTGATCTAAAATCTAAAAGGCTGGAGTATTGAGCCAATTTTTCAAATGTAGCTTCATTGTCTCAATAAATATTTAGGGGAGTGTAATTATTGTATTTAATTTAATGGGTATGACTGACACTGTACTTGCAACAGTTGTTTCGTGTTGAATTTCAACTAGCTTCACATTTCAGTGCCGTTTGTTGTATACCCAAGACGGCATTGGTCCCGTGAGCTGTGCTTACCTGTGATGTGTTGTAACTGAACGCAACAAACAGCTTTCCCACCCAGCCGTCCAGAAGTTTGAGCTGTGCTTACCTGTGATGTGTTGTAACTGAACGCAACAAACAGCTTTCCCCCCCAGCCGTCCAGAAGTTTGAGCTGTGCTTACCTGTGATGTGTCGCAATTGAACGAACAAACAGCTTTCTCCCCCAGCTGTCCATAAGTTTGAGCCGTGGTTACCTGTGATGTGTCGTAACTGAACAAACAGTTCTCCTCCCCCAGCCTTCCTGAAGTTTGGCATTTTGTAATGTCAGTTTGTAGAATTATATTGATGTTGTCTTATACACTTTTACCAAACACTGACTTCATAAGGCCCCCAATCATTAGTGATACACACAAACCTGTCAAGTATATACTGTATATGATCGTCTGCATTTGAGTCATCAATGTCAAAATCTATCAAGTCTGTTTAACGATGCACTATGGTGAAAAACAAAAACACTGATATTAAAAAACAACGCTCAAATATACATTTATGTTTCAATGTTTTTCGTTTTTGTATTTGTTTTGGCATGAAACTGCTTCCATAATTAACTGTGTGTATTGATTGACAATCTCTATCAGTCCCTTCTCATTCTGTGTGTTCTGGTAAAGTTCTGCAGATGCCTTGGATGTCCTCAAACACACACACCACTCCTGAACGTGCTGACCCTCTGCTTGTCTATGACCCCCCTCCCCACCCCCCACCCCCCCCATCGCTGTCATACTGCCACCCTTTCATGTCACTTCCTGGTCTGGGGAGTTCTTTCAAAGCTGATGGACTTTTTCCTCATATTTCAATAAATAATTACATGCCAACAACGCCTTGTTGCCGCTTCCTTGTTGCCGCTTCCTCTCTCTCATCCATTCATTTTTATTTTTTTACACACAGTAATGTTGGACTTTTTCCTCATATCTCAATAAATAATTACATGCCAACAACGCCTTGTTGCCGCTTCCTTGTTGCCGCTTCCTCTCTCTCATCCATTCATTTTTATTTTTTTGCACACAGTAATGTTATTTCAATCAGAATGCACCATGGTAGATTTGCTGGGGAAGGGTTTAGTTGTATTGTCATTTTAAGGAAACATGCACCGTTGTGTACGATGAAAAACATTTTTTAACAGTGAAGAGTACAGTATGTGTATTTTCAAACCAATCATTTGAAATCTTAATTTCAACACACTACTTTGGTCAAATAAAATGCAGTCATATTCTTTCGATTAATGGCTTGAATTCTCTTACCGTTTTGTTACCTAGTTAATAACACGTTTATCATTCAAAAACGAACAATTTATATGATGTACTGTACAGACACAATGTGGAATCAGTTACAGATCAAATGTTTTTTAAGAACACCACCACAAGAGAAAAGCAAACCAATTTTCAGTCTATATACACACTGAGACGGGTCAGTCTACATACACACTGAGACGGGTCAGTCTATATACACACTGAGACAGGTCAGTCTACATACACACTGAGACGGGTCAGTCTACATACACACTGAGACGGGTCAGTCTACATACACACTGAGACGGGTCAGTCTACATACACACTGAGACGGGTCAGTCTACATACACACTGAGACGGGTCAGTCCACAATGAGACGGGTCAGTCTACATACACACTGAGACGGGTCAGTCTATATACACACTGAGACGGGTCAGTCTATATACACACTGAGACGGGTCAGTCTATACACACACTGAGACGGGTCAGTCTACATACACAATGAGACGGGTCAGTCTACATACACACTGAGACGGGTCAGTCTACATACACACTGAGACGGGTCAGTCTACATACACACTGAGACGGGTCAGTCTACATACACACTGAGACGGGTCAGTCTAGATACACACTGAGACGGGTCAGTCTATATACAAAATGAGACGGGTCAGTCTACATACACATTGAGACGGGTCAGTCTATATAGACACTGAGACGGGTCAGTCTATATACACACTGAGACGGGTCAGTCTACATACACACTGAGACGGGTCAGTCTACATACACAATGAGACGGGTCAGTCTACATACACACTGAGACGGGTCAGTCTACATACACACTGAGACGGGTCAGTCTACATACACACTGAGACGGGTCAGTCTATATAATCAATGAGACGGGTCAGTCTACATACACACTGAGACGGGT